>NW_026870984.1:370000-654813 GCF_033118175.1 Dama dama | reverse complement strand
GGTTGAGGTGGAGGCCTTTGAACGACCTCATTGATTAACATTCCATGGGCTCAGGTATTGTCTGCTGTTTCAAAGTCCTGGATTGAATCTCCCACCGTAGGAGCCCAGGCCTGATCACTTACTGTAGCACCAGTACCTCACAACTCATCCAGCACAGAAAACAAAACCCCGAGACAACGACCCTTGCCCTCAACAACCCAGATCGTCCAGAGAAAGGAGAAAAGTCCTCCGATATTTCTAGGGGGGTGTCTGGACCTGTTGTGAGCTGTGTGAGATTTGCTCAGTCTCCGATCTGGCTTTAGTACAGCTTGTACCTGCTCTGAAAATCCACAGTTAGCCCTGACATCCACAGTGTCAGGCCAGCTGTTGGTATGTAATCAGATTAAATTGCAATCTACAAGCATCTTCGCTTCAGGAGATAACCCCTTTCTCTTCTTTAGCCACATCACCCCTGGTGTTCCTCTCTGGTTTGGGCCACCTCTGCTTGTAGGCCAGTGTCTTTTCCCTGCCCAAACATGAGAGGGCAAAATCCAAAACTAAATGAGACTCACTTACCTACTCTGCCTGTGGAGAAGGCGAGGCATGACATCCACAGTTGGGGTGTACTCAGGAGTGCCTGTGGTGGTAGAGGCCTTCGGGATATTGTTATGGCCTGAGTTGGGTCATGTGCTCTCCCAGAGGAACTGTCCCCAGATTGTGGGTTCCTAGGAAGAAATCATCTGTTTAGGCTCTTAGCAAGGAGTGAGTAGTTAACAGCGTCTGCTCACTCTCTTGTGGTAGCTGCCTTCTCCAGGGTTGGAACCACATTGGTGGTATTCTGTCCACTGCCTCAGATCCTATCCTTGGCATTGTCAGTGGCTGGTGACTACATTTACCCCTCTGGGATCATAAACTGCTGTCATGTCTCATTCTGCTGCTGGTGGTCCAATCAGTTTCTCCAGTTTTGGAGGCCATCAGCAAGCAGTCAGCTGCTGCCTGTGAGTGCCAAGTTAGAGAGTGTCCTGGTGACAGTGACATTTTACCACTACGTGAAGCCCAGTCTTTTACTTGGACTCCCTCTCCAGTGTCACTCTACTCCCCACAGTGTAACTTTATGGCAGCCAACTCTGATCCTCTCCCTGGGGTCTGACACATGTATGTAAGCCTCAGCACCCTGCCTACACCTCTGACGTGGGCAGCCATGTGTGAGCTCTTTCCTGGCTGAGGAATGCTGCTCACAATAATCTTTGTTGGGAACTCTCTCCATTTTGCCTCTGAGCACCTGTTTTTTGCAATGCTCTCTAAGATTCTGAAGCTCCCCTTTGTAGAAGCAGCAGTGTTAGTCACTCAGTGACATCGAACTCTTCACAACCCCATGTACTGTAGCTTACCAGACCCCTCTGTCCATGGGATTCTCCAGCAAGAATACTGGAGATGACTGCCATTCCTTTCTCCAGAGGATCTGTACTGGTCTCGAGATTCTGAAGCTCCCCTTTGAGAAAGTGTAAACAAATGGAGCCACAACAGAGAACAATATGGGGATTCCTTGAAAAGCTAGGAATAAAACTAATAAGCTGTGGTTTTGCTAAGTAACTTCAGTCGTGCTCAAGTCACTTCAGTCTTTGCCGCCCTATGGACTTCAGCCTGCTACGTTCCTCTCTCAGTGGGATTCTCCAGGCAAGAACACTGGAGTGGGTTGCCATGCCTTCCTCCAGGGAATTTTCCCAATCCAGGGGCTGAACTGATATCTCTTATATCTCAAAAACTGACAGACAGGTTCTTTACCACTAGTGCTACCTGGAAGCCCCTCAAACTGCCATGCAGTGCTGTGCTTAGTCATTCAGTGGTATTTGACTCTTTGTGATGAACTGTAGCCCACAAGACTCCTCTATCCATGCTGATTCCCAAGACAATACAGAAGTGGGTTGCCATGCTTCCTCCAGGGGATCTTTCCAACCCGTGGATCAAACCCAGGTCTCCCACATTGCGGAAGGATTCTTTACCACCTGAGCCACCAGGGAAGCACAAGAATACTGGAGTTGGTAGCCTATTACTTTCTCCAGGGGATCTTCCTGACCGAGGAATTGAACCACAGTCTCCTGCATTTCAGACAGATGTTCTACCAGCTCAGCGACCGGTTAAAACTATCACCAGACCTACAATCCCACTACTCGGCATATACTCTGAGAAAATAGATTGCAAAAAGACACGTGTACCCAGTGTTCATCACAGCACTAGTTGTCGTATCTAGGATATGGAAGCAACACATATGTCCATTGAGAGATGAATAAATAAAGAAGATGTGGTTGATTTCAATTTTGAGTGACTAAAATTGAAAAGTGAAAGTGTTACTCGCTCAGTCTTGACCGACTCTCTGTAACCCCATGTTGACCACCAGGCTCCTCTGTTCATGGAATTCTCTAGGCAAAAATGCTGGAGTGGGTTGCCTTTTCCTTCTCCAGGGAATCTTGCCAACACAAGGATAAAATTCAGGTCTGCTGCATTTCAGGCAGTTCTTGACAGACTGAGCAGCCAGAAAGCAACACAGGTGTGCATTGATAGATGAATGGAGAAAGAAATTATGGTTGTTGTCACCTTTCAGACACTAAGTTGTGTCCTCAACTGCAATCTCTAAAAGGACAGAATGATCTGTGTTTGTTTCCAAGGCAAACCATTCCATATCACGGTAACCCAAGTCTATGGCCCAACCAGTAACACTGAAGAAGCTGAAGTTGAACGGTTCTATGAAGACCTACAAGACATTTTAGAACTAACACCCAAAAAAAGATGTCCTTTTCCCTATTGGGGACTGGAATGCAAAGTAGGAAGTCAAGAAACACCTGGAGTAACAGGCAAATTTGGCCTTGGAGTACAGAATGAAGCAGGGCAAAGGGTAATAGAGTTTTGCCAAGAGAATGCATGTGTGATAGCAAACACCCTGTTCCAACAACACAAGAGAAGACTCTACACATGGACATCACCAGACGGCCAACACCGAAATCAGATCGATTATATTTTTTGCAGCCAGAAATGAAGAAGCTCTATACTGTCAGCAAAAACAAGACTGGGAGCTGACTGTGGCTCAGATCGTGAACTGCTAATTACCAAACTTCATACTTAGATTGAAGAAAGTGGGGAAAACCATTGACCACTCAGGTATAACCTAAATCAAATCCCTTATGATTATACAGTGGAAGTGAGAAATCGATATAAGGGACTAGATCTGATGGACAGAGTGCCTGATGAACTATGGATGGAAGTTCATGACATTGCCTAGGAGAAAGGAAACAAGACTATCCCCAAGAAAAAGAAATGCAGTAAAAGCAAAATAGCTTTCTGAGAAGGCCTTACAAATAGCTGTGGAAAGAAGAGACGTGAAAAGCAAAGGAGAAATAGAAAGATATACCCATTTCAGTGCAAAGAAATAGAGAAATATAATAGAATGGGCAAGACACAGTTCAGTCCAGTTCAGTCACTCAGTTGTGTCCGCCTCTTTGCGACCTCGTGAACCACAGCACTCCAGGCCTCCCTGTCCATCACCAGCTCCCGGGGACCACCCAAACCCATGTCCATTGAGACGGTGATGCCACCTGACCATCTCATCCTCTGTCGTCCCCTTATCCTCCTGCCCTAAATCTTTCCCAGCATCAGGGTCTTTTCAAATGAGTCCGCTCTTCCCATCAGGTGGCCAAAGTAGGGATCTCTTCTGGAGAGATCTCTAGTAGAGATAACTTCAAGAAAATTAGAGCTATCAAGGGAACAGTTCATGCAACAATGGGCTCAATAAAGGACAGAAATGCTATGGACCTATCAGAAGCAGAAGATGTTAGGAAGAGGTGGCAAGAATACACAGAAGAGCTGTAGAAAGAAGATCTTCATGATCCAGATAATCACGATGGTGTGATCACTCACCTAGAGCCAGACATCCTGGAATGTGAAGACAAGTGGGCCTTAGGAAGCATGCCTACGGACAAAGCTAGTGGAGGTGATGGAATTCCAGTTGAGTTATTTCAAATCCTAAAAGATGATGCTGTGAAAGTGATGCAACTAATAGGCCAGCAAATTTGGAAGGCTGAGCTGTGGCCAATGGACTGGAAAAGATCAGTTTTCATTCCAGTCCCAAAGAAGGGCAATTCCAAAGAATGCTCACACGACTGCAAAATTGCACTCATCTCACACACTAAGACAGTAATGCTCAAAATTCTCCAACCCAGGCTTCAGCAATAGGTGAACCGTGAGCTTCCAGTTGCTCATGCTGACTTTAGGAAAGGCAAAAGAAGCAGAGGTCAAATTGCCAACATCCAATGGAACATCAAAAAAGCAAGAGAGTTCCTGGACAACATCTATTTCTGCTTTATTGACTGTGCCAAAACTTTGACCGTGTGGATCACAATAAATTTTGGAAAATCTTGAAAGACATGGGAATACCAGACCACCTGACCTGCCTATTGAGAAATCAGTATGCAGGTCAGAAAGCAACGCTTAGAACTGAATGTGGAACAACAGACTGGTTCCAAATAGGAAAAGGAGTACATCAAGGCTGTATATTGTCATCTTGCTTATTTAATTTATATGCAGAGTACATCATGAGAAATGCTGGGCTGGATGAAGCACAAGCTGGAATCAAGATTGCCTGGAGAAATATCAATAACCTCAGCTATGCAGATGACACCACCCTTATGGCAGAAAGTGAAGAAGAACTAAGGAGCCTCTTGATGAACGTGCAAGAGGAGAGTGAAAAAGTTGGCTTAAAGCTCAAAATTCATAAAACTAAGATCATGGCATCTGGTCCCATCACTTTATGGCCAATAGATGGGGAAACAGTGGGAACGGTGGCTGACTTTATTTTTCTGGGCTCCAAAATCACTGCGGATGGTGATTGCAGCCATGAAATTGAAATACACTTACTCCTTGGAAGGAAAGTTATGACCAAGCTAGACAGCATGTTAAAAAGCAGAGACATTGCTTTGCCAACAAAGGTCCATCTAGTCAAGGGTTTGGTTTTTCCCGTAGTCATGTATGAATGTGAGACCTGGACTATCAAGAAAGCTGAGTCCAGAAGCATTGATGCTTTTGAACTGTGGTGTTGGAGAAGATACTTGAGAGTCCCTTGGACTGCAAGGAGATCAAACCAGTCCATCCTAAAGGAGATCAGTCCTGGGTGTTCGTTGGAAGGACTGCTGTTGAAGTTGAAACCCCAGTGCTTTGGTAACCTGATGCGAAGAGCTGACTCATATTTCAAAAGACCCCGATGCTGGGAGGGATCGTGGGCAGGAGGAAAAGGGGGCGACAGAGGATGAGATGGTTGATGACATCACTGACTCGATGGACATGGGCTTGGGTGGACTCAGGGAGTTGGTGATGGATAAGGCGGCCTGGAGTGCTGCAGTTCATGGGATCGCAAAGAGTCGGACACGACCGAGTAACTGAACTGGACTGAACTGAACTGAGGAAGCATATTAAAAAGCAGAGACATTAGTTTGCCAATAAAGGTCTTTCCATTAAAGGCTACGGTTTTCCAGTTATCACGTATGGATGTGAGAGTTGGACCCTGATTAAATACGAGACACTGAGAAGATTCATGTTTTAATTTCAGTCCTGTTAAGTTGCTCAGTTGTGTCTGACTCTTGGAGACTCCCTGGACTCCACACGTCATTCCTCCCTGCCTATCACTAGTTCCTGAAGCTTGGTTAACTCATACTCATTGAGTTCATGATGCCATCCAACCGTCTCATCCTCTGCCATCCCTTTCTTCTACTGCCTTCAACCTTGCCAAACATCAGGGTCTTTTACCAGTGAGTCAGTTCTTTGCAACAGGTGGCCAAAGTAATTGAGCTTCAGCTTTAGCATCCGTCCTTCCAATGAACAATCAGGACTAATTTCTTTGAGAATTGACTGGTGCGATTGGCTTGCAGTCCAAAGAACTCTCAAGAGCCTTTTCCAGCACCTCAACCTGAAAGCACCAATTCTTCAGTGCTCACATGAGAGTATTACCATGTCGTGTTGGCCTGGGTAGGATGGGAAGCAGCAAAAGGTTTAGTTACATCTCAGAGAAGAAACCCAAACTGCACATGATAGAATTCTTTGTAAAAGAACAAGATTTGAGGGGAACAAATAAAGCCAGAGGAGTACCTCGCACACTTTTGTGTGGGGGGTGGGGGGGGAGGGGTGTTTATATCACGTGGGCCTGACTTTGAGGGACTGAAAAGCATACTGTAAGATTAATGTCTAGAGAGCTAAAATGGAGTGTGTGATGTCCCAAATAAAATTCAAGTTCACTAAGAAGCATCAGCGTCTTTTAAGGGTGTATCCTTTTGGCTACAAAGAAGTCATTAATCTAATTTCAGTATTGGTCATCTGCTGACATCAAGTGTAGAGTCATCTCTTGTGTTGTTGGAAGGTGGTGTTTGCTATGACAAGTGCATTCTCATCATAAAACTCTGTTAGCCTTTGCTCTGCTTCATTTTGTACTCCAAGGCCAAACTTGCTGGCTACTCCAGGTAGCTCTTGCCTTCCTACTTTTGCATTCTAGTTCTCTATGATGAAAAGGACAGTTTTCACTGTTAGTTGTAGAAGGACTTGTAAGTCATCATAGAACAATTCATCTTCCACTTCTTCAGCATTAGAGATTGGGACATAGACTTTGAATGTTGTGATATTGAAATGTTTGCCTTGGTAATGAGAGATCATCCTGTCATTTTTGAGACTACACCCAAGAACTGCGTTTTGGACTCCTTTTCTTGACTAAGAGGGATACTCCATTTCTTCTAAAGGATTCTTGCCCACAGTAGTAGATTTAATGATCATCTGAATTAAGTTTGCCCATTCCAGCCCATTTTAGTTCACTGGTTCCTAAAATGTCAGTGTTCACTCTTGCCATCTCCTGTTTGACCACTTATAATTTACCTTGATCCATGGATGAGGACTGATGTTGAAGGTGAAACTCCAGTATTTTGTTTACCTGATGCGAAGAGCTCACTCATTTGAAAAGACCGTGATGTTGGGAAAGATTGAAGGCAGAAGGAGAAGAGGGTGACAGAGGATGAGATGGTTAGGTGGCATCACCAACTCAAGGGACATGAGTTTGGGTAAACTCCAGGAGTTGGTGATGGACAGGGAGGCCTGGCGTGCTGCAGTTGATGGGGTCTCAAAGAGTCAGACACAACTGAGTGACTGAACTAACTTCATTCTTTCTGGAGGTATTTTCCCAGTGTTATCCAGCAGTATACTGGGCACCTAGTGACCTGGGGCATTCATCTGTCAGTGTCATATCTTTTTGCCTTTTCACACTGTTCATGGGGTTCTCAAGGCAAGAGTATTGAAGTGGTTTGCCATCCCCTTCTGCAGTGAACAGTTTGTCAAATCCCTCCGTTGTGACCCGTCCATCTGGGATATCCATATATGGCATAGCTCATACTTTCATTGATGTAAACAAGGCTGTGGTCCATGTGATCCATTTGGTTAGTTTTCTGTATTGTGGTTTTCATTCTGTCTGCCTTCTGATGGGCAGGGATAGGCTCCTGGAAGCCTCCTTATGGGAAGGACTGACTTGGGGGAAACTGAGTCTTATTCCAATGGGTGGGGCCAACCTCAGTAAATCTTTAGTCCAATTTTCTGTTGATGGGCAGGGCTGTGTTCTCTCCCTGTTGTTTGGCCTGAGGTCGAACTATGGTAGAGATCATTACTACTATAATAGTGACCTCCTTCAAAAAGACTTGAACGCATGTATTGTTGAATACCTAGCTGTATTCAGTGCCCCTGTCCCTGTGGCAGGCAAGTGTCAACCCACGCCTCTGCCAGAGACTACTGGACACTCACAGGCAAGTTTGGGTCAGTCTTTTGTGCGTTGTCTGCTCCTCTCTCCTGGTTCCTGGTGGATACAAATTTCTCTTTGTGCTCTGCAGGAGCCTGTTTCCCCTGTCCTGTGGAAGTTCTGTAATCTTGGTGATTACAGAAAAGTTCTGTAAGCTTTTAAATTCCACTGGCCTCCAAAGTCAAATTCCCTGGCGGTATTCTGTCCCTTTCCTGGATTCCCAGCTTGGGAAGCCTGCTTTTGGTGCTAGAACTTTCTTAATGGTGTGAGAGTTTCCTTGGTTTAATTGTTTGGCAGTTTGTGGGTCACTCGGTGCCTCAGTAGTTGGGATAACAGCGACCTCCTCCAAGAGGGCTTATGCCACACACTGCATGACCCCATGTGTGCTACAACCAGAGCTGTAGTCTCCATGGCAGGCCACTGCCACCTGTGCCTTTGCAAGAGACACTCAGACACTCAAAGGCAGTTCTGGTTCAGTCTCTGTGGGTTTTCTAGGTCCTGGTGCACATAAGGTTTTGTTTGAGCTCTCTGAACATCTCTGGTGGGTATGGTTTCACTCTAAATGTGATTTTTGCCCCTCCTACCACCACCTTGTTGGGGCTTTTACTTTCCTCCTAGACCTGGGGGTATCTTTATATGCTGGGATCCAACATTCTCCTGTCGATGGTTGTTCAGCAGCGAGTTGCACTTTTGGGATTCTAACAGGGGAAGATGAGCATATATCCTTCAACTCCATCATCTTAGCAATTCATGTTATACATATATATATATATATATATATATATATATGTGTGTGTGTGTGTGTGTGTGTGTGTGTGTGTGTGTGTGTGTATGTGTGTGTGTGTGTGTTTGATATATATGAATCTACATTCATTTTGCATATGTGATTTAGAGAAAATTTTTTATTTTTTACTAAAATTTCACATCTCATATAAAACCCATTATTTGCTTTCATATTAGTATGAGATACATGAAAAGTTTCACATTTGATATATATGAATATCTCTGTATTTTTAATATTATGACATAAATAAAAATACATATTTCATATGTAATAAGTGTGCCCAGAATTTCAAGTATGACATAGACAAAATTCCATACTTCAATATAGGAAATTGTGCACAGATTTTTGAGTATGAAATACAGAAATGTCCTCACTTCATACATATGATGATCTGTACCTAGATTTCAATATATGATAAGGATACAATTTCATATTTAATTTACCTGAGACTCTACATCCAGATTCTTACATGTGACATAGGCAAATTTCCGTATGTTCTATGAATGAATATCTGCACAAAGATTCTATTATATAAGAGAAAATGTCACACTTCATATATATGATTACCTACACTTAAAATCTCAGATTTGACAAATCTAAAATTCATATTTCTGAAAATTTCCACAAAAGGTATCCTGTTGAGAGAGTCAATTCTTAGGTAGGTTGATAGGAGCCTGGTGCTCTCAAGGAGGAAGGACTCCAGGGCCTTCAGGAGGAGAAAGGAATCCGGGTCCCTCGAGTAGGAGATAGGGGTTTAGAGTTCTCAAGAAAGAGAAAAGAACAAACTTTTGTTTTTCTTTGAGTGAGTGTTGATGGTTGCACTGGAAACATCTGATCTTGCTCAAAGAAATGTTTTTCCTTAGACTCTGAACCAATGATTATATAACAACAATGTATCCTTCTTGAGGACATGTTTCTCCTTCTTGAAAACCTTCTGACTATTCCTGTCATCTTTAAATGTATATTATGGAATTTGAATCCCATTATTTTAAAGTGTAAATTGTGGGACTGAGTCTGGTGAGACCTTCACAACCTTGAGACATTCTTCTGATGTGGTGTAATAACCAACTGAAAAGGTATATATAGCTCTCTTGCCAAGACTAGCAAGGGGTGCACTCTCTGATCCCCTTCTGATGGCTTTGCCTGTCCCTTTTTATTCTTTAATAAACCTCTGCTACGCAAAAGCTCTTGAGTAATCAAGCCTGGTCCCTGTTCCCAAAGCTAAATCTTCTTCTCAGAGATCACAAATCAGACAGCATTCACTGTAAGCTATCATGATATGGCATGGAGAATATTCCACATTATATACAAAGGAATATCTTGGTCCAAATTCTCACAGGTGACAGGAGAACGCTCTACATCTTACATAGATATATATATGTAAGATGTATATATATATCTGGAAAAGATTCTCAAAAGTGACACAGATAAAAGTCCACCTTTACTACAAAAGAAAAATTGTGCCTCTATTTTCATGTGGCATACTCACAATTTTATATTGAATATATATGGAAATCTGCACTCTGATTGCTGCGTATGATATAGAAAAAATTGTATTTCATATGTTTGGTAATCTGCACTTAGATTCTCACTGAGATTCTCACCCAGGGAAATAAAGAAAACTCTGTGTCTCATACATATGAAAGTCTGAACCCAGAAACACATATCGGTCAAATGGAAAATTCAATATTTCATACATGTCAAAGTCTGCATTCAGATATCCATAAGTGGGAGAGAAAATATCATATCTCATGTATATTAAAATGTTCACTTAGATTTTCATATATGCCATGAGAAATTTACATATTTCATATATATGAAAATTTGAGCCCAGATTTTCACCTGGGACACAGAGAAAGTTGCACGTTTCATACATTTATATTAAAGCCTGATTTGAGATTTACATGTGTGACAAAAAAAATCCTTTGTTCATTATATAAAGATTTGTACCCAGACTTTTGTTATATACATTTTATATATTTATACTTGAAAACATGTTTACACTATATAAATATACTATAGCTTAATATTATACTTAAAATATGTTTATAAAGACATATTTATATGTGATATGTTAATATGTTTAAAAATCTACAACATGTCCTAATACCTAACATAGAACAAATTTCTTGTTTAAGATATTCAGAAATCTGGGCAGTGATTTTGATATGTGACAAACAGAAAATCCAGATTTCGTATATCTGAATCCAGACAATCATGTATGATATAGTGAAGATTCCATATTTCATACATATGAAAATTTGCAACAAGAATTTAATATATGACATGGGAAGATTCCATATTTTATATATAGATATAGATATGTAGATATATTTGTAACTCTGTGCTGAGTTTTTCATATACCACGTAGAGAAAGTTTCAATTTTCTTATTTCCTAAATTCTGTACTCCAAGAGCTGTATATGATATAAAGATCAGATTCTCACACATAATGAATAGAAAATGCTGTGTTATTTTATTAATGCTGCATTATAAAGGAAAATCTGAACCCTGATCTCAAATGTTAATATATAAAATTCCATGTTTCATATATATGACACTAAGCCAGATTCTTTCATGTGATAAAATGAAAACTCCGTATTTAATATATGTGAAACTCTGCACCCAGAGCCTCATATATAACACAAAAAATCTTTTACATTTTTATATATGAGAATCCTCAGTCAGATCCCATATATGATACAGAATTTCATATTTCATATAGGCAATATCACAAAAAACTGTGGAAAATTCTTAAAGAGTTGGGAATACCAGACCGTCTTACCTGCCTCCTGAGAAGCCTGTATGCAGGACAAGAAGCAACAATGGTTACAGCTGGACATGGAACAATGGGAAGGGAGTACAACCAGGATGTATATTGTCCCTGTGTAGATTTAACTGATATACAATGCATCCTGAGATGCCAGGCTGGATGAAGCTCAAGCTGGAATCAAGAGAGTTGGAAAAGATATCAGTAACCTCAGATATATTTGTCATAAGGTAATATATGCAGATGACAATGCCCTTATGGCAGAAAGCCAAAAGGAACTAAGTAGCCTCTTGATGAAGCTGAAAGAGAGTGAAAACACTGGCTTAAAGCTGAACATTCAGAAAACTAAGATCATGGCATCCAGTTCCGTGATTTCATGGCAACTAGATGGTGAAACAATGGAAACAGTGGCATACTCTTTTATTTTGGAGGGCTCCAAAATCAGGGCAGATTGTGATTGCAGTAATGAAGTTTAAAAAACGCTCGCTCCTTGAAAGAAAAGTTACGACCAATGTAGATGTCAAGTCTGTATATTGTCACCGTGCTTATTTAACTTATGTGCAGAATACATCATGAGAAACACTGGGCTGGATGAAGCACAATCTGGAATCAAGACTGCCAGGAGAAATATCAATAACCTCAGATGACACCACCCTTATGGCAGAAAGTGAAGAACTAGAGCCTCTTGATGAAAGTACAAGAGGAGACTGAAAAAGGTGGCTTAAAGCTCAACATTCAGAAAACAAAGATCATGGTGGCCATTCCCATCACTTCATGGCAAATAGATGGCGCAACAGTGGAAACAGTGGCGGACTTCATTTTTGGGGGGGCTGCAAAATCCCTGCAGATGGTGACTGCCGCCATGAAATTAAAAGGCACTCACTCCTTGAAAGGAACGTTAATGACCAACCTAGGCAGTGTATCAAAAAGCAGAGACATTACTTTGTCGACAGAGGTCCGTCTCGTCAGGGCCGTGGTTTTTCCAGTAATCATGTGTGGATGTGAGAGCTGGACTATAAAGAAAGCTGAGTGCCGAAGAAGGGATGCTTTTGAACTGTGTTGTTGGAGAAGACTCTTGAGAGTCCCTTGGAGTGAAAGGATTGAAGGCAGGAGGTAAAGGGGCAACAGAGCATGAGATGGTTGGATGGCATCACTGACTCAATGGACATGAGTTTTAGTAAACTCTGGGAGTTGGTGATGGACACGGAGGCCTGGCGTGCTGCAGTCCATCGGGTCGCAAAGAGTCGGACATACCTGAGCGATTGGGCTGAACGGAACTGAACTGAGAGAGCTTATTAAAGAGCAGCGACATTACTTTATGACAAATGTGTGTCTAGCTGCAGCTGTTGTTTTTCCGGAAGTCATGTATGGATGTGAGAACTGGACTGTAATGAAGGCTGTTCCCCAAAGAATTGATGCTTTTGAACTGTGGTGTTGGAGAAGACTCTTGAGAGTCGCTTGGACTGCCAGGGGATCGAACCAGTCTATCCTAATGGAAATCAGATCTGAATGTTCATTGCAAGGACCGATGCTGAAGCTGAAGCTCCAATCCTTTGGCCACCTGATGAGAGAAACTGACTCCTTAGTAAAGACCCTGATGCTGGGGAAGGTTGAAGACAGGGGGAGAAGGTTATGACGGAGGACCAGAATGTTGGATAGCATCACCAACTTAAAGGAGTTGAGTTTGAGCAACCTCTGGGAGTTGGTGATGGATGGGAAAGCCTGGCATGCTGCACTCCACTGGGTTGCAAAGAGTCGAACAAAACTGAATGACTGAACTTTCTAATATGTGATATCTATACACAAATGCATGTGAAATTTGAAACAAGCATATATACATGTATATTATAATATAAATATATGCTCCCAGAATTTCATATATGACAGAGAAAATTGCATATGTCATGAAAGTACACACCAAGACCCTCAGCAGACATAGGGAAAATTCCCATTTCACATGTATGAAGATATGGCCCTAGGTTCTCATATTGACAGAGGGAATATCTATATTTAATACATATGAAATGTAACATCCAGATTCTCATATCAGAATTAATAAAATTTTGTATTTCATATATATTAAGGTCCTCATACAGATTATTATATATGATATAGAGAAAATTCAGTATTTTCTGCAATGTTCATCTGCACACAAATACTTATATTTCATTTAGAGAAAATCACATATTTCATATGTGTTTAAATCCAGATATAGATTGACATATATGAAATGGAGAAAACAACACATTTATATATAGGAGTATCTTTGTATTCCTATAGAATATAGGAGATATTATAGAAATATATAGAGAAAATTGCATTATATATATATATATATATGTCAATCTGAAAGAGTTTTCACATGTGACATAGAAAACATTGTGTGACATAGATAAATTCCCTATTTCATATTTTCATATGAAATATGTATATATATATATATACACACAGATTTACTTACCTGAATTTGAGAAAAAAATTATATACCTGAAAATCTTTGCCCAGATTTGTATGTGATACAGAAAATAGTCCATATACACTATATATTGGTAAATCGGCACCCAGAGTCTCACATAAGACATTATAAAATATTGCAGATTTCATATATATGAAAATCTGCACCCAGATTTTCGCATGACACACTGAAAAAATTCCATATTTCATATATATAAAGACCTACCTCCAAATCTTCATATATGACATGGAACAAATTGTATATTGCATTTATATCAGGATCTGTGTCCAAATGTCCATACCTGGTAGCAGAAAATACTGTATCTCATATATACTAGCATCAGCACTGAGATTTCTATATACAAGCTAAGAAAATTCGCGCCTTTATGTATATGAAAATGTGAGCCCGGGTTTTTATGTGTAACATACAGAAATGTTCATAGTTCACATATATGAAAATCTTCATCAAGATTTACTTGTTGTTGTTCAGTCAGTAAATCACATTTGACTCTTAGTGTCCCTGTGGTCTTTAGCTCCCCAGGCTTCCCAGTCCTTCACTGTCTCCCACAGTTTGCTCAAACTTTTGTTAATTGACTCAGTGATACCATCCAACCATCCAGCATATTCATCTGTCCTTCCAGTGAATATTCAGGGTCGAGTTCCCTTAAAATAGACTGGCTCAATCTCTTAGCAGTCTAACAGACTCCTGAGTCTTCTCCCGCACCAGGTCTGAAAGCACCAGTTCTTCATTTCTCAGCCTTCTTTATGGTCCAACTTTTACATCTGTACAAAATCCCTATTTCAATTATCAGGAAAATGCCATAGTTAATATATTTAATGACCTGCAGCAAGATTCTCATATGTGACATAGGGAAAATTAATTTTTCATATATATTAAATGTATGCACCCAGATATCAATAATGACACACTTGAAGTTCTAGATCATATACATGTATATGTATTATAATCTGTGTCTAGTTTTTCATATATGACATAGAGAAAAGTCCATATTTTACATATATGAAGACCTGTAGTCAGATTATTATATATGACTTAGGGAAAGAAAATTGTGTATTTTATTTTCTCTGGATATATGATGATCTCCATCCAGATTCTCATATATAGTATAATAAGAGTGACATCTTTCAGATACTTCCAAATCTGCATTCAAATTTGCATATGTGACATAGAGAAAATTACACACACACACACACATATGCCAAGAATCACCTGAATGACGAGAAAAGTTGGTATTTTGTACATCTGAAAAATCTTTGTTCAAGTTTGTGACATAGAAAAATTGTTATAGTATAGATTGGGAATCCGCACTCACAGTCTCATATCCAACCCAGAGAAAATTGCCTGTTTCTAATGTATGAAAATATATTTTCATATGTAAGATAGAGAAATTTCTATATTTCATCTATAAAATAGTCCGCACCCTGATTCTTGTATACAGGAGGGAATAAACAGTGTGAATTGTGTATTTAAAAATCTGTCCCCAGATTTTCAGATGTGACATAGAGGAGATTGCATATCATAATATTACACAAAGAAAACTCTCTGTACCATAAATCTTAAAACATGGATGCAGATTCTCATATGTGATATAAAGAATATTCCATGTTTCATATATATGAAACAGTGCACCCAGATTCTTATACACAGAAAATTCTATGTTTATTAATCATGAAAAGCTGCACACTGATTCTCCTATGGGGTATAGATACATTTCCATAATTAATATATATGAAAATCTGCAGTCTGCCCTTAATATACAGAACAGAGAGAATCTATATGTGAAATGTGTAAAAACCAATACCCTCATATATCATAAGTAGAAAATTCCGTATTTCCTAGACACAAAAATCTTCACCTAAGTTTCTCTGGATGATAGAGAAAATCTCATTTCAGATAAATATATTATAAAAATTTGAAGCCAGGGTTTCATATATAACATCAATAAAATTCATACTTAACACTGAAAAAATATGCACCCAGATTCTCTCACGGTACATTTAGAAAATTCCATGTTTCATATGAATGAATATCTGTACACTTATATTTCATATATGTGCAGTATTGAATTTTCCCAATGTCATGTATGAGAATTTGGGTGCAGATTTTTACATGTATGAAAATATGCGTCCAGATTTTCACATATTATAGAGGCATTTCTATATTTTGTGTATATTGTAATATATTCTATAATATATAATATTAATATTAGTAGTATGTAATATTTTCTCTTACTTTCATATATGACAGACAAGTTTCCATCTTTCATATATACATAGGAATATCCAGAGTCTAGATATTCCTATGTGACAGAGATACTTTAATAGTTCACTTATGTGAAAGTTTTACCCAGGCTTACATATTTGACAGAGAAAATTCCATATTTCATATATTTGAATATAAATCTGCATTCAGATTACCGTGTGTGACATTGAAAAAATTCCATATTTAATATATTAAAAAAATCTGTATGCAGATTCTCTTATGTGTCAGAAGGAAAATTCCGTGTATCATATGTGTGAAAATTTGCACCCAAATTCTGATACATGTCTCAAGGAAAATTCAGTATTTCATATATATGATTACCTGCACCCAGAATCTCATATATGACAGAGATAAGATATCACATTTTACATATATGAACACCTGTGCCCAGATTCACATGTATGACGTAAGTATGTCCATATTGTCTATATTTAAAAGTCTGAGTCGCGTTTCTCATGTGTGACAGAGGAAATTCTAAATTCAATATATACTGTCATCCGAACCCAGGTTCTGATAGGTGACATAAAATTCCACATTACGTATACGTGAAACTTTCATCACATTCTTTCATATGACTCAGAGAAAAATCTCTGTTTCACATATAGGAAAATCTGTGCCCAGATCTTTGTATGTGACAGACAATATTTCAAATTTCATGTATATGAAAATTCTCACTCAGATAATGTGTGTAAGATAGCAAAAATCCATATTTCACATATGTAAAATTCTCTGCTCAGGTTTTCATATGTGAACTCAAGTATATTCCATATAAAAATAACTAAAATGTTATAGCCAGATTCTCATGTATGGGATAGACAATTCATTGTTGCAAGTATATGAAAACTTATACCCAGATTCACACATACTATTGAGAAAATTCTTTACATTATAGGTATTATAATCTTCACCCAGATTCTGTGCTGAGTTTTTCACAAGTGACACAAGGAAATTCTATATATCCTCTATTTGAGAGTCTGCAGCCAGATTTGCATATGTAAGCAAGATTCTATTATGTGACATATAGGAAATTCCACATTTCATACCTATAATCAGCACTTAGATTTTCATATTTGGCATATATAAGATTCCATATTTCTTAACGTTCAGTTCAGTTCAGTTGCTGCGTCCTGTTCGACTCTTTGCGACCCCATGAACCGCAGCACGCCAGGCCTCTCTGTCCATCACCAACTCCCGGAGTCTGCCCAAACCCACTTCTATTGTGTTGGTGATGCCATCCAACCATCTCATCCCCTGTCATCCATTTCTCCTCCTACCGTCAATCTTTCCCAGCATCAGGGTCTTTTCAAATGAGTCAGCTCTCCTCATCAGGTGGCCAGAGTTATTGGAGTTTCGGCCTCAACAATCTGTCCCCTCCAGTGAACACTCAGGACTGATTTCCTTTAGGATGGACAGGTTGGATCTCCTTGCAGTCCAAGGGACTCTCAAGGGTCTTCTCCAACACCACAGTTCAAAACCATCAATTCTTCGGCACTCAGCTATATATATATATCTGCATGCAAATTTCATAAATGGCATAGAGAATATCTCATATAACCTACACAGAAAAATTTAGGTCAGATTCTCATATAGGACATAGATAATATTCCTTCTGTTATATATGTGAAATATGCACCCTGACTTTCATATTCCATCCCTTATATATAAATAATAATCTTCATCCAGATCCCATATGTGGCATAGAATGTTTCATATTTCATATAAATATAATGTATGCAGAAATACTCATATTTGGAATGCAGGCAAGTATACATTTCATGCAAATGAAAATCTGCCATCATATTACCATATATAACTTAGAGGAGCTTTCCTATTTCATATATGAAAAGATACACTAGGTGCCTCTCATAGATGACATAGGGAAAATTCCCAATTTCGTATATATGAAAATATGCCCCTAGTTTCTCATATTGACAGGAGGAAAATCTATAATATATATTAAAATTTACATCCAGATTCTCAGTTGGTAAAGTGGTAAAATTCCATATTTCATATACCTTAATGGCTGCATGTAGATTATTATATATGACACAGAAGAAATTCCATATTTTTATATAGGATAATTTGCACACTGATACTCATATTTGATTTAGGGAGAATTTGATATTTCATATATGTGAAAATCAGTGCCCAGATTTCCACATGCTACCTAGAGAAGAGGGAATATTTCAAATATTTGAAAAACTGTGTCTTGTTCTTGTATGTGAGACACGAAAATTCCAAATGTTAAGTATAAAACTTGTGCATACAGATTGTCAAATGTAAGGCTGTGAAAATTACATATTTTCACTTAAATAAAACTCTACATATGTATTTGCATATGTAACAGAGAAGACCTCATATATTATAAATTAAAATCTATACTAAAGTTGTCATAAATGTCATAGAGAAAAATCCATACATTACTATGTGATTATCAGTGGTCCATATTATGCTTGTGACATAGAGAAAATTCCATATGACCTGTACGGAAAAATCTGTGTTCAGATTTGCATTTGTGACATGGAGGAAATTCTCCATTTCATAAGCATTAACATGTGGACTGATTCTATATATACCATCAGGAAAACTGATGACCAACCTAGACAGCATATTAAAAAGCAGAGACACTCCTTTGCCAACAAAGGTCTGGAGAGTCAAGGCGAATGGTTTTTCCAGTAGTCACGTATGGATGTGAGAGTTGACACCTGTCGACTCTAAAGTAAGCTGTAAAGAAAGCTGAGCACTGAAGAACTGATGCTTTTGAACTGTGGTGTTGGAGAAGACTCTTGTGAGCCCCTTGGACTGAAGGGATTGACGGCAGGAGGAGATGGGGGACGACAGAGGATGAGATGGTTGGATGGCATCACCGACTCAATGGACATGAGTTTGGGTCAACTCCGGGAGTTGGTGATGGACGGGGAGGCCTGGTGTGCTGCAGGCCACGGGGTTGCAAAGAGTCGGACATGACTGAGTGACTGAACTGAACTGATTCACGCATATTGAATATGAAATTTTCATATTTTCATAAAATCAGGGTTAAGGTTGTCATTATATGAAATATATAGTTTTAACTATAATGATTACAAGAATCATGGTGCAGATTTTCATTTTACATGGTGATTTCTCTGTATCAGCTATAAGGATATGATGTTTATGTTATATATAAGCATCTGAGTGTGTATTTTAAGACATGTGAAATACGAAAATTTATATGTTACATAGGAGAACCCAAGTGCAAAATATTATACTATAAAACATGGACTATCCCATGGATGATAGAAAAGAATCTGGTTAAAGATTTGCATATACAAGAAATTTAGAATGCCATCTATATCACATGAGCATCTGGAATCAGATATTCGGGTGTATGAAATAATGCAATTTTATTTTTGTCACATAAAAATCACAACACAAATTTTAAGATATATTAAATACTAAATTTCTGTATGTGAGATATTCGAACATGGGTGCAGCGTGTTAAATATATTTAGTATGGCATTAGGGTTTCCCTTGACACTTGAGAGTCCCTTGGACTGCAAGGAGATCCAGCCAGTCCATCGTAAAGGGGATCAGTCCTGGGTGTTCATTGGAAGGACTGATGCTGAAGCTGAAACTCCAATACTTTGGCCACCTCATGCGAAGAGCTGACTCACTGGAAAAGACCCTGCTGCTGGGAGGGACTGGGGGCAGAGGGTGAGATGGCTGGATGGCATCACCGACTCAATGGACATGAGCTTGGGTAATCTCCAGGAGTTGGTGACGGACAGAGATGCCTGGCGTGCTGCGAATCACGGGGTCACAAAGAGTTGGACACGACTGAGCAACTGAACTGAACTGAGGGTTTCCCTGATAGCCCAGTTGTTAGAGAACCTGCCTGCAATGCAGGAGGTTGGAGTTCAGTTCCTGGGTAGAGAAGATCCCCTGGAGAAGGGAAAGGCTACCCAGTCCAGTATTCTGGCCGATAGAATCCCATGAACTCTGTGGCCCACAGGGTAGCAAAGAGTCAGACACAACTCAGCAACTTTCACTTCACTTAGAACATCAATTGATGTTAACTGGGAAGGTTTACTTTTGACTCTCAATTCTCACTCATTGATCTTTGTTTATCCTCTTGCTAATACAACACTGTGCTGCTTATTGTCCTGATCACCTGACTGACTTTCATTTTCACTTTCAATATGGTATTATCTAGATGTCACATGTGATACGCTGCTGCTGCTGCTGCTAAGTCGCCTCAGTCGTGTCTGACTCTGTGCGACCCCGTAGACGGCAGCCCAGCCGGCTGCTCTGTCCCTGGAGTTCTCCAGGCAAGAATGCTGGAATGGGGCTCCATTTCCTTCTCCAATGCATGTGTGCATGCTATATTGCTTCAGTCGTGTCTGACTCTGTGCGACCCTATGGACAGCAGCCCACCAGGCTTCTCTGTCCGCAGGATCCTCTAGGCAAGAATCCTGGAGTGGGTTGCCCTTTCCTTCTCCAATTCATGTGTGCATGCTAGGTCGTTTCAGTCATGTCCAAGTCTGTGTACCCTATGGACAGCAGCCCACCAGGCTCCTCTGTCCACAGGATTCTCTAGGCAAGAACTAGTGGGGTGGGTTGCCATTTCCTTCTCTGCAATATGATGTATGTGGATACAAATATTTATACGTGAGTGATAAGGAATTTCCCTTCTCTCACACACTTAAAATTGGCTAAGATTTTAATATAACATACAAAACATGCAATTTCAGTGTATTCCCAATGAAAATCTCAGCTCATATTTTTATATATAGTTTAATGCATAATTTTCTCTCTGTCATACACAAAAAAATATACATTATTATCCACCCACATTTATCTTATCTGAGCTTCTGGGGTGGTTCAGCTGGTAAAGAAACCGCCGGCGATACAGGACACCTCCATTTGATCCCTGGGTCAGGAAAGATCCCCTGGGGAAGGGAATGGAGATTTGCTCTAGTGTTCCTGCCTGGAGAGTCCAAAGGGCAGAGGAACTTGGCAGGTCATGGGGTCGCAACGAATAGGACATGACCGAGTGACTGAACAACATTCGATCCAAAATTTGCACAGCTTATGGCAATGAAACATCAAGATGATAGTAACAATAATGACACCATCTTGGCAGGAAATTGTAATTGCACACTTTAATATATATGAGATACAAGTTTTTCTCCATGACACCTATGGAAATCTGAATGCAGATATTTACCTGTATGAAATTTGGAATTTTGTTCTTGACCTGTATGAGGTTTGGGTTCAGATTCATGTATATGAAATATGGAATTTTCTATGTCAAATGTGAGAAATGCTGTACCTTTTCAGGTATATGTATATAAATGATACATGTATACATATAATAAATACATGTATATGTCCATATAGAGAAAGTATAAAATTTCTTGACATCATATTGAATATCTGTGTCCTCGTTTTCATATGCATGAAATATATAATCTTATACATGTTAAATATGTGTGTCTGGGTGCAGAGTTCCATACATAGGATATGTGACGATTTCTCTCTGTTATACAGGAGAATCTGGATGGAGATTACATATTATAGTCTATATAAGATACAGAATATTCTCTATATCATTTATGATAATTTGGATGCATATATGTATATATACATTTGAAACATGGAATTTTCTTTGTGTCACATATCAAAATCTATTTACCGATTTTTAGTTATATTAAATATAATATATACCTGATATATGAAATAGGGTTTTGTATGATTGTGAGTTGTTTTTTCAGTCAGTGATGGCTGACTCTTTGTGACCCCATGTACTGCCACACTCCAGGCTTCCCTGTCTTTCACTGTCTCCCTAGTGTGCTCAGACTCTTGTCCATTAAGTCAGTGATGCCATGCAACCATCTCATCCTGTCATCCCCTTCTCCTGCCCTCAGTCTTTCCCGGCATCAGAGTCTTTTCCAATGAGTCAGTTCTTCACATGAGGTGGCCAGAGTATTAGAACTTCAGCTTCAATCCTTCCAAAGAACATTCAGAAGAGTAGTGGTAGCTCATTGTTTTAATTTTCATTTCCCTAATTACATGACTGTGGAGTATCTCTTTATATGCTTTTTTGCCACCTCAGTTTTGCATCTGTAGTTCTTTGGTGCAGTGTCTGTCTAGCTCTTAGGTTCATTTTTTAGACTTAATCGCTTGTTTTCTTGTTGAGTTTTGAGAGTTCTTTGTATGTTTTGGATAATAGTCCATTATCAGGCTGTCTTTTGCAAATATTTTCTCCCAACTTATGGCTTATCTTCTCATCTTCTTAGAGATTTGTAACAAGAAATCACTTAATTTTTTTAATGAGTCACTTTAAAGAGAAATATTTGGGAAATGATAGTCAAAACGGTTGGAATGTGGCAAAACAAAAGAAACTATAGCCAAGGGACTCAGACACAAAGAGCCTGGTACACAGCTTTGCTCCCAAGCTCCGATACCTGGCAATTATTATGCCTATCTTACCATGTGAACAGTATTGGCAGCTATTGCTGATTTTCTTGCTTCTATAACTATGGCATATTGCTTTGGCTAATACTATTATTACTGTTAATTTTTGTAATGTATTATTTTGATGGACTTCAGTATTGCTTGTATCTGACTTGTTTCTCTGTGTCACCTCTGATTATCTAGGTGTAGATTTTCATATATATATGTATATATGTGACACAAGTTTTTCTAACTCATATATGACAATCCGGGTGCTGATTTCCACATGGATGAAATAAACAGTTGTCTCTGTGTTACATGTGATAATCTAGTCACAATGTTTCTTGAATATATGGAATTTTGTCTGTCATATATCAGAATCTGGGTACAACTTATCATATTATGACATATAGAGTGTACACTATTCACATAAAAGAATTAGAACCAAGATTTTCATGGGAATGTCATATAGCATGTTCCGCATGTCATAGATAAAAATCGGGTGAACTAAGAAACATAAACTTTTATATATGCAACTCTTGGGCCATTATTATTACTGTTATCTTAATATTTAACTGGCATAAGTTGTGAAAAATTTGGAGAGGATGTTGTTGTTTAGCTCAGCCACGTGTGACTCTTTGTGACCCAGTGGGCTGTAGCCCACCAGGCTCCTCTGTCCATGGGATTCTCCAGGCAAGAACACTGGGGCAGGTTTCCATTTCCTTCTCCACGGGATCTTCCTGACGGGGATGAAACGGACGGCTCCTGCCTTCACAGTGGATTCTTGACTGGCTGAGCCACCATGGAAGTCCAGATAGGATGGATGCTGGTGGATAATAATGGCTCCCTGGCAGAGAGGGGAGGGGTCGACTCAGGAGCCTCTGCCTCAGAACCAGAGGAATGCTTCAGGGTCGGTGCCTGTCGGCCACAAGTTCCCAGCGCACTCAGGTTATGGACCCACGCTGCGTGGCACCTGTCCTGCCCCTGAAGCTCGCTCTGACCGTCGTGGCGGCAGTACCCTGGGCTCCCTGTTGGGAGGAAAGGGTGCAGGAGACCTAGTGTTGTATGGAAGTGGGAGGGCGGTATGAGGGTGGAGGTGTGAGAGCCAGGCATTGAGATGGGCTGAGAGATGCAGCACATCCAACAGAAATAGTGGGAGAGAGGCGGAGGTGCTGGAGCTAAGGAAGGCACACTCAGCAACACCAGGTAAGAGGGAACAGGGTACACGCAGCCGTTGGGGCTCTGGCAGTGTGGAGGGGTGTGAGGAAGGAGCAAGTGCTTGGTTGGGGTAGGGTGCCAGATGGAACACAAATCCAAGATGCCCAGTTAAATTTCAGAAAAATAACCAATACTTAGGAAACATACATGTGTCCCCAGTGTTGCATGGGTCGTGCCCATATTAAAAAGTTCTGATTATTCTCCTGAAGTTACAATCTAACTGGGCATCCTGTAATTTTATCTGGCAACACTAGCTGGAGAGGTGAGAGGTGGGAGTAGGGAGTATGGGCTACTGTTGCGGGAGCGGGGTGGGAGGAGGGGGTTTACAAGGCAAATGGAGTGGGTTTTGAGAAGCCCAAGGAAGGCCTTGAAGTGGAGGTACAGTGACACCAGAGAGAGGACACCAACTGGGTGGCCCCTGGACTTTTGCTTGTTAGATAAATGGCACCCCACCCCAGCCAAAGCTGGGGATGTGGCAGAAACAGGCTCAAACTTGGACAGGTGGGTGGGGCTGTGGGGTGGCAGTTCCTGATGCATAGGGCGGTAATGCATCACTGTGGTCTCAGTGCCAGACTGTGGCCATAGGTACCAGGGTCTAGGGCGTACGTTTTAGCCAGACACCCCCCATCCCCCACCAGCAGCGTGGTATCCCCCACGTTCTGAACTTAAGAGTCCAATTTTGTTCAGTCACTGGTGGAGATGATTCCATTTTTGTTTTTATCTTTTTAAGAAAGTGCTTTATATATTTATTTCTGGCTGCAATTCGTCTTCAGTAGTTGTGGCACTATCGGTTAGTGCTTTGAGCAAAAGTGGGACCCGCGTCCACTTCACTGGCAGGTGGAATCTTAACTACTGGACCGCTAGGGACGTCCCCTATCTTTTTTAAATTCTAGGAACAATCTTTTCACACCCACTGGAGTAGTCGTTGTTCAGTTGCTTCTGACTTTTTGCTCACCTGTGGACTCTTGAACCTCCAGGCTTCCCTGTCCTTTGCTGTCTCCCAGAGCTTGCCCAAATTGAATGGCCACGACTTGGTGATACCATCAAATCATCTCATCCTCTGTCATCCCCTTCTCCTCCTGCCACCAGTCTTTCCCCACAGCAGGGTCTTTTCCAAGGAGTCGGCCTCTTCACATCAGATGGCCAAAGTATTGGAGTTTAAGCTCCAGCAACGGTCCTTCCAATGAATATTAAATATTAATATTCAGGGATATCTCCCACTGGAAATGAAAATCTAAATTCTGTCACCATGACAAGTAGATATGATTTAACTTTGTCAGGGAGAAGAGGGATTATTTTTGTTTCTTTGTTTGTTTGACTGTGGCAGGTGTCAGGGAGTGCAGTGGTAAAGCATCTGCCTGCCAATGCAAGAGATGCTGGAGACAGAGGTCAGAAAGCTCCCCTAGAGGAGGAGACGGCAACACACTCCAGTATTCTTCCCTAGAAAATTCCACGGATTGAGGAGCCTGGTGGGCTCCAAGTCCATGGGATTGCAAAGAGTCAGACATGACTGAGAGACTGAGCATGCAGATCTTAAGCAGGTCTTATTGGCTGGAGGCGGAATCTTCCTTGTTGTGTCTCTTGGAATATTTCTCTGTGGGAAGATTCATGGGGTCAGAGCCAGGCTCTCTAGATGTAGTAAGTAGCTTAGTTTCAACTGGACATATGGGATCTTTTGTTCCCCAACCAGAGATTGAACTCACATCCCTTGCATTGTAAGGCAGATTCTTTACCTCTGGACCAGCCGGAAAGTCCTGAGAAGAATGGTTGACTGAACCCCTCTACCTGGAGACCTGAGGCGAGCTTCCTTCAGGAACTTATACTTTAAAGAGAGCACCATTAAAGAATTCAAAATTGAAGGCACCTAGCGTTTACTGGGCCTTCCCTGGTGGCTCAGTGCTAAAGAATCTGCCTGTAGTGCAGATGCATGTTCCATCCTTGGGTCAGGAAAATTCTCTGAGGAAATGGCAACCCACTCGAGGATTTTTGCCTTGGAAATCACATGGATAGCGGAGCCTGATGGGCCACAGTCTATGGAGTTGTAAAAATTTGGATACATCTGAGCAACTGAACAACACCACTTGCTGAGCAACAGTGTACTCTGTGAGCTGAGTGTCTCATTCAGTGTGATTTCTGGTTCTCTGCCCTGTAGTAAGGTCTGTGCTCAGCTGATGGGAAGAATATAGCTCAGAGAGGTGTGGGCTTTGGCCAGCCAAGGTGACCCAGGAGGATTTGGAGACGGGCGATCCCCTTGCTTCTAACTCCGTGCTTCTTGCCACAAATTTAAGTGGCAAGTGGTGGGAATTCAGGTAACACAAAGGAAAAAGTAATTTTGGATGTGCGTGTGTGCTCAGTCACGTCTGACTCTCTGAGACGCTATGGAATGTAGCTCACCAGTGTCCTCAGTTCATGGGATTCTGCAGGCAAGAATACTGGAGTGGGTGGTCACTTCCTTCTCCAGGGGGTCCCCCGAACCCAGGGATTGAACTCAAGTCTCCTGAGGCTCCTACATTGCAGGCGGATTCTTCACCCACGGAGCTACCTGGGAAGCGCAATTTTGGATGTGGTGTCTTCCTAAATCATGGCAAATGAGATCCCTCCAGATTAAACTCACAGCAGGACTCTGTTAGGAATGCTTTTGAATTCGTCTGCTTACCAAGCAGAGAGCACTTGTAGCCTTTAAGTCATTCAGAATGTGGGACCGAGGTTCTTGGTGGAGCTGCATCCACAGCGCCCCCCGCCCCGCCCACCACCCTGTCACAGTGCAGGAATCGAGGCTCAGGAAGCGGAATAGGCAGAGCAGCCCATGGTACTTTCCCACAGTTTCACCCAAGCTCACGGAGTCACACGATATTATCAACTCCCCAGAGGTTCCAACTGTATGAACAGCTCGGGCTGGTGAGCCCAGCAGCCTCAAAGCTTCGGCTGTTTCTTTCAGAAGGCATCAAAAAGGCAGAAGGTCTATGATCTCCCCTCTTGTCTAGGACGAGACGAGCCAAGGCATCTTGAATAGACCCAGGGAAAGGTCAATTTTCTGCCTCCTGGGCTAGAAGAGCAGAAAGGAGACATGAGGACCTGTTAGGAGGCAAGACATATACATATATGTATATACATATAATTTCTGAGTGATTTGGGTGATAGGGTTGACTGACTTCAACAACTGGTTGTGGTAAGGAGAGATGTTGAGGGCAGCTTTAAAAGTCCAGTAACATATACTGAATGCTTATGTGCCCAGAGGAACTGTTTTACATGCCTGTTTTAAAATTAATTTTTAAAACTTTTACTTCAGGTGGTTTAAGGTAATTGTCTCCTTTAAGCCTTATAACAGCCCAGTGGAGTAGGCAGTGTTATCATGCCCATTTTAGAGATGAGGCAAGCAGACAAGAAGCGGTGATACCTAGTTCCAACTTGCTTGGCTATGAAGCAGCAAGATAGATCTTGCATTTGAAACCAGGCAGTCACTAGTGGCTCAGACAGTAAAGAATCTGCCTGCAACATAGGAGAGCCTGGGTCAGAAAGATTCCCTGGAGAGGGGCATGGCAACCCGTTCCAGTATTCTTGCCTGGAGAATCCCATGGACAGAGGAGCCTGGTGGGCTATAGTCATGGTATCGCCAATAGTGGGACACCACTGAGCAACTGACACTCACTTTTACCTTTGCAGTCTGGCTCCAGATTATGATACCATAGGGTGGCTTGAGAATGGGAGGGGCTGGAATCTATTACGGCAGGGAAGTTGATCCCACAGCTGAAATGGGAGAACTTGACATCACCCACCTTCAATTCAGTTATATTGCTGGCTACCTGCTGGGGACCCAGCTCAGCTGGGAGCGGTAACGGTCAGAGGGGGACTCTGGTTCCCCTCTTATATTCCTATTTTCGGGAGAGAGGGTGGAAGTGGAAGAAAAACAAACAGTCTCAGTCAGTGCAAACACGAGGCTTGGAAATGATCGGTGAGAGCTGGGTGGAGGAAAGGAGAGGATGGAGCTGGAGCGGCTAGTAAATTCTTAAAGGGTAGACTCCATTGCCACATATTTTTCAAGTTCCCTACTGAATGTTTCAATTATTTTATGCCCTTTAATTCTCAGTTCAATCCTGGAAGAATCGAAGCCCCTATTTACGCACTAATGTTTTCATTGTAGTAGTCAGTACATTGAGGGTTGTGACAGACTCGTATTCAGTTCAGCTCAGTGACTCAGTCGTGTCTGACTCGTTGCAACCCCCATGAACTGCAGAATGCCAGGCCTCCCTGTCCATCACCAATGCCCAGAGTCCACCCAGACCCACGTCCATTGTGTTGGTGATGCCATCCAGCCGTCTCATCCTCTGCCGTCTCCTCCTCCTGCCCTCAATCTTTCCCAGCATCAGGGTCTTTTCAAATAGTCAGCTCTCTGAGTCAGGTGGCCAAAGTATTGGAGTTACAGCTGCAACATCAGTCCCTCCAGTGGACACCCAGGACTGATCTCCCTTAGGGTAGACGAGTTGGATCTCCTCACAGTCCAAAGGACTCTCAAGAGTCTTCTCCAACACCACGGTTCAAAAGCATCAATTCTTCTGTGCTCAGCTTTCTTGATAGTCCAACACTCACATCCATACATGACCACTGGAAAAACCATAGCCTTGACTAGACAGACCTTTGTTGGCAAAGGAATGTCTCTGCTTTATAACATGCTGACTAGATTGGTCATAACTTTCCTTCCAAGGAGCAAGCATCTTTTAATTTCATGGCTGCACTCACCATCCACAGTGATTTTGGACCCCAGAAATATAAAGTCAGCCACTGTTTCCATTATTTCCCCATCTATTTGCCACGGAGTGAAGGGACCAGATGCCATGATCTTCGTTTTCTGAATGTTGGGCCGTAAGCCAACTTTTTCACTCTCCTCTAGCACTGTCATCAAGAGGCTCTTTAGTTCTTCTTCACTTTGTGCCATAAGGGTGGTGTCCTCTGCCTATCTGAGGTTACTGACATTTCTCCCGGCAATCTTGGTTCCACCATGTGCTTCATCCAGCCCAGCATTTCTCATGCCGTGCTCTGCATATAAATTAAATAAGCAGGGTGACAATATACAGCCTTGACCTACTTCCTTTTCCTATTTGGAACCAGCCTGTTGTTCCATATCCAATTCTAACTGTTGCTTCCTGACCTGCATACAGGTTTCTCAAGAGGCAGGTCAGGTGGTCTGCCATTCCCATCTCTTTCAGAATTTTCCACAGTTGTTGTGATCCACAGAGTCAAAGGCTTTGGCTTAGTAAATAAAGCAGAAATAGATGTCTTTCTGGAACTCTATGCTTTTTTGATGATCCATTGGATGTTGGCAATTTGATCTCTGGTTCCTCTGCCTTTTCTAAAACCAGCCTGAACATCTGGAATTTCATGGTTCACGTATTTCTGAAGCCTTGCTCGGAGAATTTTGAGCATTACTTTACTAGTGTGTGAGATGAGTGCAATTGTGCGGTCCTTTGGGCATTCTCTGGGATTACCTTTCTTTGGGATTGGGATGAAAACTGACCTTTTCCAGCACTGTGGCCACTGCTGAGTTTTCCCAATTTGCTGCCATATTGAGTGCAGCAGTTTCACAGCATCATCTTTTAGAATTTGAAATAGCTCAACTGGAGTTCCATTGCCTGCACTAGCGTTGTTCATCGAGTCGTATTACTTAACCTCAGAAAGGAAAGTATGGGTACGGAAAACAATTCATGGGTTCTGGCTTCACACACAGCTGGATCCAGGGACTCCAAGGATGTCAGCAGAACTCCCCACCTTTTAGCTCTACTTGTGTTAGCTTGCATCTCAGGCACACTGTCACCTGAGTGTTGACAAAAATAGTACTCAGTAACTCCAACTTGGTGTCCTAGTGGAATGGCAGGTCATCTTCCTAGTTATTCCAGTCAAACCCCTCGGGATGGTTCTCACAGGCCCGTTTTGGGATGCATGCTCGTTCATGACCCAATAAATCCCGGCCCTAGGGTGAAGGAGTATGTCAATTGGTCATGTCTGGGTCACATTCTCAATCCCTGGAACAAGAATGTGAGGTCAGGTTTGTCCAAAGTATGTGGACTGAGTGTGGAGAGGGTGGTTCTTCAAAAGCAAGCCAAAGGTGTGTTACCAGAAGATGGGGGGTGAGGAGGCTGGGACAGCACTGACAGCTCCCCACTTCTGTGGGGGCCCCTGCATTTCAAGTAAAGTGAAAGTGTTAGTTGCTCAGTCCTGTCTGACTCCTTGTGACTCCAGAGACTGTAGTCCACCAGGCTCCCTCTGTCCATGGGATTCTCCAGGCAAGAATATTGGAATGGGTTGCAGTGCCCTCCTCCAGGGGACCTTCTCAACCCAGGGATGGAACCCAGGTCTCCTGCACTGCAGGTGGATGCTTTAGCATCTGAGCCACCAGGAAAGACCCAAAGTCAAAGTGTGCTGAGACATCAAGTAGGAGGAGGAAGCAGGGCCTAAGTGTAGATACATTGCAAGAACACTTTGATTTTCAACCACTGGACTTGGGTGTCTCTGATTCTCTATCACAGAAGACCTTTTGTGAAACCACTTCAACAGGAGACAGGAACCACTACAGAATTTCAGGTGACAGGCCAGAAATGCATTTCAGAAACAAATTTTTGGTAGAAGTTGAGGAGGATGGATGGTCAGGGAAGTGGGCAGGGAAGTTCAGAGAAGAAATGGGTTGAGATTGTCCAGAAAAGCATTTCCTTATGGGCCTGGGTCAGTTGGAGATGGGGAAGAAGGATGCAAGGGGACTGTGTGAAGTTTAGTCTGGCTCCAGCAGGCATGACTTGCATGATGTTATTTGGGTGCCCAAGGCTGGAAGGGCAACTGCAAAACCCTTTTCAGCTGTGCTGATAGGCTAGAACTCCTTTAATTGGAAAAAGGGGGAATGGGCTTTGTTTTGAGAAACACCGCCATCTGGTGGTACCTTTCTGCAATGACAACTATTTCCTCTGTTACTATGGCATGATGCGCTCACTCAGCGCTCAATGACTCATTACTTACTTGGTCCCTGTATGTCAGGCAGTGTGATTGATTCGGGAACTCAGGTGGGGACAAAGCCTCTGCATCCATGGAGCTGACGTTCTTGTTTAGGAGGCTCACAAGCTATGAATAATCACATGACGGTACATCTATGATGTCATCAAGCAACATGGAAAGAATATGCCCAGAGCGGTGTCTGCCTAATTTGCTGCAAAATGTCTGACCTGCCTGGCAGGGGATCACTGAGATTTTGGTGCTTCCCCTTGGTCCAGGTTCCTGGCCGGTGCCTGAATATGGTGTGCAGTTCCCTGCCAGGTTGTCCAGCCACTGTTTGAACACTTCCAGTGACATGAAAATCTTTTTTTTTTTTTTTTCCTTTTCCTAGCAGGTTTCTTTCTTTCTTTCTTTTCTTTTTTTCTTTCTTTTTTTTTTTTTTTTTACTGTATGTTACAGTCTCTATCTTGGACAAGTGCAGTCACATTTTTCTTGGTTTCCCTCCCTCTGTCCAGCCCCCAGCCAGCAGCAAGAGACATCCTGTTAAAACCTCAAATAATGATAATGTCTCTTCTCTGCTCGAAACTTGGAAATGGCTTTTGTTTTCTTAATAATGAAAACAATATTTTTGCTTGCACTGAGTCTTCGTTGCTCTGTGTGGGCTTTCTCTATTTGTGAGCAGGGACTTCTCACTTCTGTGGCTTTTCTTCCTATGGAGAACAGACCATAGGGTGCTTAGGCTTCATTAGTTGTGACTCTCAGGCCCTGGAGCATGGGCTTAGTAGTTGTAGGGGGCAGGCTTAGTAGTTGTAGGGGGCAGGCTTAGTTTTTCCATGGCTTGCGGAATGTCCCCAGACCAGGGTTGAATTCCATGTCCCCTGAATTGGCAGGTGGATTCTTATCCACCAGGGACCACCAGGGAAGTCTGGCAATGGTTTTTCTTCATGCTTAGAATAAAATCCAATGTCCTTTCAATAGTCATCAAGGCGCTGTAACTCCCTCTCCCTCTGACATCATTTCTCACCCCTTTTCTTCTGGCTTTTCATTCTCTAGCCACACTGGGCTCCTCACTGTCCCTACAGCATCTAAACTGGACCCTGCCTCAGGGCCTTTGCACTGCCTGTTGTCTGTGCCTGGAACATGGCCCCTAAGACACCTACACAACCTCCTCTCTCACATCCTTTGATCTTCTTTGTCATGTAGGTCCTCCCTGATCCCTCAGTCTGAAATAGTTTATCACCCTACCCCACCACTCTTATTCTGTGTTGGAATTATGCTCTGTTTATCAGAGCGTGGATCACTAGTTGAAATTAAGTCATATATTGTGCTCTCTCTTTCTTTCTTTGGCCCTTCTCTGCAACCTGAAGGATCTTGTTCCCCAACAGGGACCAACCTGTGCCCCTGCAGTAGAAGCACACAGTCCTAACCACTGGAACTCTGGGGAAGTCCTTGTATTGTGTCTTGCCTCTTTCCTCCACTGAATGTCAGCTCCTCCAGGGCGGGGGCTTTTTCTGCTTTGCTCTTCAGTCTTCCCGGCCCCTGGGTTAGTAACTGGCACTTAGTAGACCCTAAATAGTTGTAGAATAAAACAGAGAGTCCCCTGTCATACTGAGTATTTACTGCCTTCCCAATGATTCACGTCGATCATCATAGGAATCCTGTGAGACTGCAGTTGGAATCCAAACTTGACAGACTCCAGCATCTTAGTTCACCTCATAAATTCGGTCTTCTTCAGCCCCACTTGCCTCTTCTGTGAGATGTATTTGACAACAGTGCAAATGTGTGTGTGTGTGTGTGTGTTGGGGTGTTGGAGTCCTGGTGAGCAACAGATGCTATGCCCAGAAGAGCTAAATGGAGCAGAATTTGATAAGGGCTCTATTTCTGATGGCGGAGGCAGGGAGAAAGGAGGAAAGTGTGTTTTAGGAGCCTGATGAGGGCAGGACCCATGGCTGAAACCAGCCCCTCCCCTCCATGCAGGAGTGAGAGTGAGGCATGTGTTGGCAGGGAGGGGAGTGATAAACACCTGTACCGTACCGTCTCCCCTGCAGGTCTCCTCATTGGCTGAACTCAGTCAGCAGTCAGGGGGCCATGTAGCCTCTGTGATGCACAGAGATGGATCCTAAAGTTGTTGTGAAGTCTGGTCCAGCACCGGTGACACAATTGATGTTGTTTTAGGGGGATGTTGAAAACAATAGTTGATTGTTAAGCCCTGATACATGATTTCCTCCCTCCCTGGTTCCCTCCCTCCTTCCTCTGAGCATTTCAGATCTGCTAAGTGCTGAGAAACCTGTATGCAGGTCAGGAAGCGACAGTTAGAACTGGACGTGGAACGACAGACTGGTTCCAAATAGGAAAAAAAGTACGTCAAGTCCGTACATTGTCACCCTGCTTATTTAGCTTACACGCAGAATACATCATGAGAAACGCTGGGCTGCAAGAAGCACAAGCTGGAATGGGAGATCCATGCAAGATGTATACAATTTCCTGAGGTGCCAGAAGCAACACTGTCTCTTTATAGCACAATCACCTCCTTCCCTGAGTTCAAGAATGCACACTTTTGTTTTTCTTCACATTTTCAAGTTGCTGAGCTAGGACATGTGTCCTTGCTATTGAGAGTTGCCATGAGGATAGACCTGATGTGCCTTGGTCTCTGTGGTGTCTCCAACAGCTAACACAGTGACTGACTCACATGAGATGCTTGGTAAATGTTTGTGGGATGAGTGATTAATTCTGATGGTTGTATTGCCCTGTATGTGCTTGAGTGTGTGTGTGTGTGTGTGTGAGTGACTGTCAGTGTGCCTCAAGAAAGACCTGACATTTTCCTATCAAGAAATTTGCTCCCTGGGTAAAGCTATAAAATTCAAATCTGTCCTGGCCAGCCCAGAGCACTGCTACTATTTAACATCAGGAAAAGATACAGAGTTTTCTTTCTGTTCTGCTGTCCTAGAGTTCCAGAGGGGAAATGCTTGCTGAAATGATAGGTCTTAGCCATTTGGGCCTCAGTCCTCATGTCTGTGAAATGGGATTGGTGTTCTCTGTCCAACCTCTTTTGAAAGAAACTTGCTGAGGAAGAAAGAGAGTTTTGGAGTAGTGGAAAATGCCAGAAGCATCAACGGCCAAAACTATTTGTCTTGCCAAAAACAACATGCAAGCTCCCTTTACCAAGCCCTCTCATGTCTTAGAGGGAAGAGAGAGAGAGGAAGAGCTTAAATTTATAAATTGAATGAAAAAAAAAGACAATTGAATTCAGCAAGTTTTATGGCGCCTAATGTAGTAAAGACTCAGCTGATCACACATAGCAAAACCCAAGTCACTTCAGCAAAAATTGAAAACTGTTGGCCCTTGTAGCTGAAAAGTCCATGGTAGATTTAGTTTCTTGCTATCTCTTGCTTAGACTGTTACTTACATGAGAGCAGAGACCATGTCTGTCTTCAGGATTCACCCTAAACCCCTGGGGACCAGGCAAAAAACAACCAACAAATCCATAAACAAGAACGCTTGTGAGGGTGAAAAGGATATGAAGAAAAGAAAACAATCAGGTGTGAGAGTGAAGGAGTAGGGTCAGGTAACAGCATTCTCATTCTCGAGGGAGTCACGGAAGGTGTCTCGAGGACATGACACTTGAGCTAAGGCCTGAATGATGGCAGAGGTCAGCCACGTGCAAAGGCCCTGAGGTGAGAACGAGTGTGATGTCTCGTATTATCAGCGAGGAGGCCATGTGACTGCCGTGGGTGAGTGAAAGCAGAGAGAGATGAGCCCGGAGAGGCGGGCATGAGCCAGACACAAGCCATAAACATCAGGGTTTATTCTAAGTGCTGTGGACAACCATGGGGTGGGGAGCATGAAACAGGAAGAGCCCTGTGACCTGGTTTATGTGTCACGATGACAAGTCTGGCTGCTGCTTGGAGAACAGGCAAGAGGAGGGGGAAGGGAGAGACAGGGGAACCAACACAGAGGTGAGTGAAGTAGCTCCCTCTTTCTGACCCTGTGGGCTGTAGCCTACCAGGCTCCTCTCTCCATGGGATTCTCCAGGCAAGAATTCCAAGCGAAAGAAGAAAAATGGGTTGGAATGAGATGAGAAGACGTGTGCTTAGGGATGGCAGTAAAGCTGAGAGGCCTTGCTCACAGGTTGGACAAGGGCTGAGGTGGAGAGTGAGGAGTCAAGAGAGACTCCAGGCCTCTGCCTGACCTGGGTGATGGTGCTGCTCTCTGTGATGGGCAACATAGGGAAGATGAAGAATCCATCCTTCTGTCCAGGGCGTCTGGGGTCTGAGATGTCTAGCACGCTCCCGCGACGATACCAAGAGTGTGTTAGTCCTTCAGTCATGTCCGACTCTTGCAAGCCCCATGGACTGTATAGCCCACCAGAGTCCTTTGTCCATGGGATTCTCCAGGCAAGAATACTGGACTGGGAAACCAATCCCTTCTCCAGGGCATCTTCCCAACCCAGGGATCGAACCCAGTCTCCTCCATTACAGGCAGATTCTTTACCGTGTGAGCCACCAGGGAAGCCTGATGAGGCCAAACTGTCAGGCAAATACATAAGCATTCGTAACTCTGATGGAGTAGAAATACAGATACATAGTAGGGGCTTTGTCCACCTTGGCTGTACCTAAGACTCAGAGCCAGGTGTTTAGGGGGGACCATTTTCTTTGAGTTCAAGTCCATAACTTCAGAACCTTTCCCCCTCTGCTATTCCTCACTGACCCCAAAGTGAAAGGTGCACCTCTTAGAAAAGGATCTTAATTACCAGCTGAGCTGCTCAGGGAAGGCAGTTGGTTGTGTGTTTTTTCTGTTTGTTTGCTTTTTCTTTTAAGTCTCTACAGTTTCTCTCTCTTTTTTTTTTTTCTTTCCCCAAATAGTCCCTAATGCCAGAAGCCCTGAAGGTACCTTGGCAGAATTGAAAGCATGGTACTCGATGGAGAAGTTAAGACGCACACAAGTGAAAACATATTGCTTGCTGGTGCCTGGGGGTGGGAGGGAGGGCTGTCAAAATCTGAAGAGCAGCCTCATGGCGTTCCCTAGAGAAACTGGGCAGAGGCGCGCTGCCTGCAGGAGTCCAGTGTGAGGCCTGGCTTCTGGGCTGATGGTTAAATGATGACATTTAGTGAACAAAGTCTGCTCCCTTTCTGTTTTGAGCCTGCAGTGCTGTTTGTAAATTAGGAGGTCAATTTCCACAATCAGCGGTGATTTATGAAGAATTTAGGATTCACCAGGCCCTACTCTTAAGTGCTGTGAATTCGGTGGGGAAAAAAAAGTAAAAGAAAAGAAAGAAAGAAACAGCAAGATCCCCCACCCTGGAGGCATTGACTTTCCAGTTGGGGAAACAGACCATAAACAATTGAGTATAAAATGTCAGATAAAGTGCTCCAAAGAGAGAGTAGTAGAGTCAGAAGAGATGGTTACAGCGGCTGTTTTACTTGGTATAACCAGACAAGTCTTCTCTGACATCAGAGTAGAGGCCTGAAGGAGATGAAACAGAGGACCATGTGCGTATCTAAGCAAAAAGGGTGCCAGACAGAGAAAATGGCAGTGCAAAGACGCTGGGGCATGGGCAAAGTTGCCAAGTTCCAGAACAGGAAGCAGAGGCCAGGGCAGCTAGAGCAAGAGAGCAGGAAAGATTGTGGAGGGCGGCTAGGGGGAGGGGACGACAGATCTTACGGCCCATGGTAAGGCTCCGGATAACATCCTGAGGCTGATGAGAAGCCACTGGATGATTTTGAGCAGGGGAGCAACATGACCTGACTCATGGTTCAGAGGCGCCCTCTGGCTGCCAGGTGGTGAAGACCAGTGAGGGCAATGGTGGAAGCAAGTGTTTTTGCATTAAATCAGTGATTGCAAGCCTCAAGGGTGAAAGTGCTCACAGCGGAGAATCCACGGGGAGGAAGAAGTGGTCAGAGACAAAATAGGTGCCAAGTTCACCTTTCCCTCAGGACATTCAGGATGTGCCTCCTGATTTTAGGGCAAACACCTGCTCATCAGTCCAGTCTGCCTTTGACTTCTGGCTCCACCACCTCCTGGCTGTGTGACCTGAGCATGTCGCTGCATCTCTTCGAATGTCAGTTTTCTCATCTGTTAAATGGGTAGCTGTAAAGGCCCTGCATTCCAGGTTTCTCATGATGATGGGAGATATATGGGCGCAACCAGCACAGAGCCTGCTCCCATGTACATGTTCACAGCTGGGCCTCTCCACCAGAGGGCCACATGTCCCACTGGGACAACCCCAGAATGGGATAACATGGTACAGGGGCAAACTGATTAACAATTGTTAGATATAAGTATTGTATGATGAGCTAGAAAATACAACTAGCTTACCCAATCCCCGATTTAACCATGATTTAGTAACAAAACATGTAATAGAGAGACATGGCAAAGAGATGACAGTGGTGGGTGACCTGGACCTCAGTTGACAGCCAGCTGTTGGGGCTTGGGCATACGTCTTGACAAGTACCTGGCCATTTTACCTTTGTGCAAGAACTTCTTTTGCAGTAAAGCCCAGGGCAGAGGACGCTCACCTGAAATGTCAGCTGGGCTGTTGGGGTGAGGGTGGAGTTTCGATTGAAATTCACACACCTGCGACTCTGGTGCAGTCAAGCCTCCTGGGCTCACAGAACTGCACGTGTGCTTCTGCCATGTGGGGTGCGGGGGTGGGGGGGCGGGCAGCAGCCAGCTCTGCATCCCAGTGAGTGCATGCTGGCGCTGGGAGGCAAGCCCTCTGGGATGTGATTTCAGGTCTCAGTGTGCATCGGGGTGGTGATGCTGTTATTCTGTGCGCCCCCTGGGCAAAGAGGTGAGTGGGGCAGATCCTTCCTTCCCCACCTTCTTTTGCGGGGGAGAGTGACTTTGGAGATGGGAGGGAAGTGTAGGTTGTCACACAAAAGGGAAGAATTTTTGACTTCTAGCAGACGGGGCCAGAGAGGCCACATTACGCAGTACTTTGGACAGCCTTGTGCAACGAAGAACCATTCCACGCAAAACGCCAGGGGCACTCCATTGAGAAATGCTACCCAGAGTCCTTGTATTTATGTATCACCTAGCCAACCCTGCCACATTTACGAATTGCCTGGTGTTCAGCATGACCCAGGCCTTGACTTGAAAAAAAATATTTTTTTGTTGTTAGACTTATTTTTCTTTCTTCCTAATGTTTTAGAGGGTAAATGACTAGCGTATTGTGCCAGTGATGTCATGGTGCTGTTGCCTAGAATGAAACTTAAGTTTTACTTATTGTTTGTTTTATTGAAGTATATATAGCTGTCTTACAATGTTGTGTTCATCTCTGGTGTACAGCACAGTGATTCAGTTATACACATATATTTTTTCATATGCTTTTCCACATGATTTGTTATATGATATTGAATACAGTTCCCTGTGCTAAATATAAGTCCTTTTTGTTTGTTTTATATATAGTGCTGCATATCTGGTCATCCTTAACTCCCTTTCCCCTTTGGTGACTGTAAGTTTGTTTCTTATGTCTGTGAGTCCATTTCTGTTTTGTAAATAAGTTCATTTGTAGCATAGTTTAGATTCCACATGGAAGTGATTTCCTATGATATTTGCCTTTCTCTGACCTCACCAAGTATGGTAATCTCTAGGTCCACCCATGTTACTGCAGATGATGTTATTAGATTCTTTTTCATGGCTGAGTAGTATTCCTTTGTGTATATGTACCACTTCTGCTTTAGCCATTCCTCTGTTGATGAACACTTAGGTTGCTTCTGTGTCTTGGCTATTGTAAATAGTGCTTCAGTGAACATGGGGTGTATGTGTCATTCCGAATCAGGAGTGTTTTCTCTGACATACGCCCAGGAGTGGAACTGCTCGGTCATGCCAACTCAGTTCTTCAGAGTGGCTGCACCAATTTATGTTCTCGCCACCAGTGTGGAAGGTTTTCTCCACAAGCTCTCCAGCATATGTGATTTGCGGACTTTTTAACGATGGTTATCCTGACTGGTGTAGGATGATACCTCATTATAGTTTAGATTTGTGTTTCTCCAGTAATTAGAAGCCATGTTTTTAATCATTTAAAAAGGAGAGTTACATGTATTCCCCATCCATGGCTGATTCATGTCAATGTGTGGCAAAAACCACTACAGTATTGTAAAGTAATTAGCCTCCAACTGATAAAGATAAATGGGGGAAGAAAAAGGAGAGCTGACTGAAAGAGGTATGGTAAGAGGGCATCACAAATCATGGTAGTGAATACTGTTTGAGAAATTGTTTCAGTGAGATCAGCTCTGTTTCAGTAATCTAATTCTCTGTGCAATAGAAAATGTATCTGTTATGGAAGGACACAGCCAAAACCAGTTAAAGCCGATATTCTAGAGCAGTGCTGGCCAACAGAATTTTCTAAGCAATGCCAGTGTTCTATTCTGCACTGTCCAGCACAGTAGCCACTGGCTACCTGAAGTCACTGAGCACTTGAAAGATGTCTAGTGAGACCGAGGCCCTGGATTTTTAATTGACTTTAAGTAGTCTTAATGTAATAAGCCACATGTAGCTGATGGCTCTCATATTGGACGGGACAGAGCGTTTACCTCATATTCATTGTGTTAGGCTTCCATGGTGGCTCAGTGGGTAAGAGTCTGCCTCCCAGTCAGGAGATGAAGGTTTGATCCCTGGCAGGGTGAGATCCCCTGGAGTAGGAAATGGCAACCCACTTCAGTATTCTTGCCTGGAGAATCTTATGAACAGAGGGGCCTGGCAGATTATAGTCCATGGGGTCAAAAAGAGTTAGATGTGACTTAGCGACTACGTAACAGCTCAACGTAGAAAGTTCTATGAGACAGTGCGGCTCTAGAGCGCTAAATATGTGTGATATGACCTACACTTTCAGTGAGGATGGCGATGACAATAATAATAATAATAACAACAATAATCATAATTGGCATTTACTGCGCACTTACTAGGTACCAGGCACTATTCTGTGTATCTTACATGTATTAACTTCTTTAATTCTCATTATTCTTACCTCTACTGTCTCAGTCTGCTCACATTGCCATAGCAAAACACCACAGACTGTATGGTTTACACAACAGAAGTGAATTTGGGTCTTTCCTGATGGCTCAGATGGTAAAGAATTTGCCTGCAGTGCAGGAGACCCAGGTTCAATCCCTGGGTTGGGAAGATCCCCTGGAGAAGGGAATAGCAACCTGCTCCAGTGTTCTTGCCTGGAGAATCCCATGGACAGAGGAGCCTGGCAGGCTACAGTACATGGAGTCACATGGTCAGACACTGCTGAGTGGCTTTACGTTTCTGGAGGCAATAAGTCCCAGATTAAGAGGCTGGCAAGTGTGGTTTCTGGTGAAAGGTCTTTTCTTGGCTTGTAGAGATCACCTTCTGTCTGTCTCCATATGAGCTTTCCTTGATGTGTGTACAGCAGAGAGAGAGAGAGAGAGAGAGAGAGAGAGAGAGAGAAAGAGAGAGAGAGAGGGAGAGAGAGAGAGAGAGGGAGAGGGAAAAGAGGGACAGAGAGGGTGTGTGTGTGCTAGCCAGTTTTGAGTCTCTTCTTGACTATTATGAGTGCATGTGCCCAGTTGCTAAGACCGGTCTGACTCTTCGTGACTGCATGGACTATAGCACACCAGGCTTCTCTGTCCATGGAATTTCCCCGGCAAGAATACTGCAGTGGGTTGCGTTTTCCTCCAGGCAATCTTCCTGACCCAGGGATTGAACCTGTGTCTCTTGCGTTGACAGGCAGATTCTTCACCCTAGAGCCATCAGGGAAGCCCAGATGAGCACACCAATCCTATCAGATCAGGGTCCTACCCGTATGACCTCATTTAACATTAATGACTTCCTTAGATGTCCCCTCTCCAAAAAGAGCCACATTGAGGGTTTGCACTTCAACACATGAAATTTGGGGAGGAAACAAACATTCAGTCCATAACATCCATTCTAAAAATGAAGGGCCAGAAGTACAGAGAGGTGAAGTGAATAATCCAAAGTCACAAAGTTGGCACTGGCAGCATTCAGACCCAGGCAGCCTGGCTCCAGAGCCCTTACATGTATCTGCTGTGCTGTGCTGTCTCTCCCAGGAGAATACTTGCCAGCTGGCTGAGAGCAAAGATTTAATTCTCCACTTGCACAGGGCTGTAGACAGTGGGTTCAGAGAATTAAATCTCCACTCGTATAGGGCTGTAGACAGTGGGTTCAGAGGGAGAAAGAAAACAGGGAGGATAGACGAGCCAGGAAGCCTGGGGAAGGACTGACAGCAAGAGAATAAATTTCCGGCGTAAGTGAAGAAAGTGAAGATGAAAAACTCCTCTGTGAATTAGAATGTCATCTTCTCATTGTACATGCAAAAGTCACACAGATAACAGCAGCCTAAACCACACCACGCTACTACAGCACCCTCCCTCCCTCCCACACCTGCAGTGGGAACAAAGCAATAAACAGGATTTGAATGCATTTCTACAAAGTAGGACCTGCACAGAGGTTGGAGTTGGGTAGGGTGGGAATAATAAACTCAATCACAGTGACAGCTGACATGTCCTGAATGCTCACCTGTATGCCTGTATTTACAGCAGCCACAGAAGTAGATTCTGCTCTGTATCCCCATTTTAGAGGTGGGAAGACTGCAGCATAGAGAGGTTAACTTACTCAGGGATGACTTGTATTGAATTCTAACACTGTAATGGCATCACACGTGCATTTTCTCACTGAAATGTCACAAGTAACATGCAAAGGAGATGTTTCTTTTTAAGTCTATTTTATGGATGAAGAATGCAACCCAGAGAGGTCACTTTTCGAGGGTCACAGAGCTAGTAAGGATAGAGTGGACGTCTGATCCCAGGCCAAGCTGACTTCTAGGCTAGGACATTTGTCTTTCATAGGAGATACAGTTTTGAGATGAATGGTGTCTTGGAGAAGAACAGGTCCACAGAGTGGACTGAAGAAAGAGTCCTTCATAAGAAACGAGATCAACTGAAAGGTTTTTGGCAAAAGGTAGCCCTGGCCCAACCCAGACATGGCCAGGCAGGTGGGTGGGCCAGAGGGAGACTAATTCTAGATGCTGCTGGAGCTTTGGGAAGGCTCCTGCTGGACGGACTCAGAATGGTTGGAGTCTGGGCAGGCCTTGGCTGCCTACCTGACACATGGGCCTGATTGCTTAGCCTCTGCTTTATGGTTCCGCAGAAGCTATCAGGGAGAATAATATTTCAGTGTGTCAGCGCTGAGCTGCTTTCCAAGACGTCTTGCCTAACTGGTCATGTGAGGCTGTCACGGCTCACGCCATGGCAGGCAGCCTAGATTAGGAGTAGGCCTGGTTTCCCGGGGTAACATAATTATCAGGCCTCCTGGAGCCAGCCAATCAACATATGCCTAGCCAGAAGAAAGGGAACCTATCAGGGGAAAGCTGAAAGCCCCACTGTAGGGCCAAGAAAAATTACCTTGCAACTGTGTAACCAATCAGCTTGCGCCAACTACCCACTGTGTAACCAATCTGATTGCGCCAACTACCTGCTGCTTATTTTGACCTAATAAATACCTGAGAGAACTGGGGCTCAGGGCCTTTCGTCCTCACACACCTGGTGAGGGCGGGAGGCCCTGGCTCGAGTCAGTAATAAATTCCCCTATTGCGAGTTGCATTGTTTCGAGGAGTCTTCTTTCCCGACCAGGGACTGGGACTACGGGCAGAACAGTCATTAATGCAACATGGACCACAGCCTCTTTAATGCTCTTCAGAGAAGTTGAGCATGCAGACAACACGACCAAGACGGCCCCGGTTTACCTCCCAGGAGGCAGGCCTCTCGCTAGCTAATCTAGAGGCAGGATTAAGCAAACCCACGCCTAAAATATCCCTGCCTTGGAGGAGAAGGAATGAGCAGAGGGTCCATCTGCACTCTGAGTCACTTTTCTAAAGCCAGTGTGTCAACAACTTCCTTTCTGCATTCGTGTGTCCGAGCAGCCAAGGACAAAAAGTAATGGGATTGGACCACAGCAGAGCAGGTCGGCAGGAAGAGGCCAGCTGTCATCAGCTTTATCAGAAAGGATTTTGATGGGTATCTGTCAGCAGGCTTACTGTTCAGAAATGAGCAAGGATACGAAGTAGCGAAACCTGTAGGATGAAGGCAGAGTCTAATCCAGGTAACTTTAAATTGCATTTGTTTTAGAGAAACCAGGAAAATTCATAAGAACTGGTAACTGAAAAAAGTAGATCAGCCTCAGGTAAGCATGAACAAGGGGGGATAAAAGAGAGAGATAGACAAAGAGATCCATAACCAACATCCCGAGTGAAAGAGCGGACCCTGTTAGAGGTTCAAAGGAGATTCTTTTTTTTTTTTTTTTTTTTGTAATATTCATTTATTGTATTTAATTACTTCAATACACCGTGTGTTACATGCAGCACAAGGAATCTTTAGTTGTGGGATTCGACTCTTAGCTTTGGCATATGGAATCTATTTCCCCGACCAGAGATCAAACCAAGGCCCCTTGCATTCGAAGTGTGGCGTCTTAGCCAGGGAAGTTTCTCTTGGTTTATTTTTTTTTTCTTATTCTTTTTTTTTTTAATTATGAGAATAGCAAAGATAAAGAAAGAGTGTTTGTCACTATGTTATGTCCAACTCTTTGCAACCCCATGGACTGTAGCTATCAGATTCCTCTGCACATGGAATTGTCCAGGGAAGAATACTGGAGTGGATAGCCATTCTCTTCTCCAGGGGATCTTCCAGACCCTGGGATCAAACCCCGGTCTCCTGCATTGCCTGCAGATTCTTTGCCATCTGAGCCAACAGGAAAGCCCCAATTAGGAGAATGCCAAGAGCAATATTATCCCAGTGAACTTGAAAACCTGGACGAAGTTGACACTTTTCAGGAAGGTACAAATTATCAAAATTAACCCAAGGGGCAATTCTTTTAAAAATATAAAAAATCAATGACCATGAGAAACTGAAATTGTGGATAAAGACTTACATTTCTAAAGAGGCACCAAGTCCAGATTGTTTTAAATAGGAGTTCCACCAAACAGTCACGGAAAGGATCAGTAAATCCCATCCTCCACAAACTGCAGAGCAAAGAAAAAAAGGGGATGCTCTCCCATGCATTTGAGGAGATTGACGTCACCCTGAAATTAACTCTGAACTTTGACCACAAGACAAAAGGATACATCGCTGTCACTGATGATGAAAGGTGAGGCACTGCTGCAATCCTGTAACACCTTTTCCCAGGCCCTGTGACTCTTTATGTAAGTTCCACTGATCCTGCCTGAACTTCAGGTTCCATGCTGGTGAAGAAAGGGGTCTGGACTATAACTGATATCCTTTATTAGGCCAGCCACATGCCACACTACACATCTACAAGTGGATGCAATAACCGTATATCATGATGTTAAGATCTTGGAGACCTTGAAGGCCCGGAAGAAACAGTCCAAGAGGGTCCAGAAGCAATGACACTCCTGTAGCCACTAGCATAGCTAGCACCCAGATCTTGACTTCTCAACACCATTTTCCGGTGCAAAGAATCAGGGCTCCTTGGATAAGTGACTGATTCTAGGGCTGGACAGGGAAGACACAGAGCATGGAACATCTTACAGTACCCCAAACTAAGGACACACTCACAAAACCCCATGATGATGTGGTAAGTCACAGGGATACAAGAGTTGGCCAGAAGAGTTCCCAATGGTTGGAGCTGGAACAATTTGAGTATTAAAATAGCATAGCATCTAACCCTAAGTACGGGCTTCCAGGTGGCACAGTGGTAAAGAATCTGCCTGCTGATGCAGGGAGACACAGGGGATGCAGGTTTGATCCCTTGGTTAGAAAGAGTTCCTGGGGGTAGGAAATGGCAACCCACTCCAGTATTCTTGCCTCAAAAGTTCTATGGAGAGAAGACCCTGGCAGGCCGCAGTCCATGGAGTCACAAAGAGCCAGACATGACTGAGCAACTAAGGAAACACACAACCCTAAGTGTAAAGTAAGCACCCGAGAGTCCATACTGACACAGTTCAGCTCACTTCAGCCGCTCAGTCACGTCCAACTCTTTGCCACCCCGTGAAACGCTGTACGCCACGCCTCCCTGCCCATCACCAAATCCCGGAGTCCACCCAAACCTGTGTCCATCGAGTTGGTGATGCCATCTAACCATCTCATCCTCTCTTGGCCCCTTCTCCTCCTGACCTCAATCTTTCCCAGCATCAGGCTCTTTTCAAATGAGTCAGCTCTTCACATCAGGTGGCCAAAGGATTGGAGTTGCAGCTTCAACATCACTCCTTCCAGTGAACACCCAGGACTGATCTCCATTAGGATGGACTGGTTGGATGTCCATTAGGTCCAAGGGACTCTCAAGACTCTTCTCCAACACCACAGTTCAAAAGCATTAATTCTTCAGTTCTCAGCTTTTGTTTTAGTCCAACTCTCACATCCATACATGCCTACTGGAAAGACCATAGCTTTGACTAGATGGACCTTTGTGGACAAAGTAATGTCTCAGCTTTTTAATATGCTGTCTATATGGGTCATAACTTTCCTTCCAAGGAGTAAGCATCTTTTAATTTCATGGCTGCAATCACCATCTGCACTGATTTTGGAGGACCCCCCAAAATAAAGTCAGCCACTGTTTCCCCATCTATCTGCCAAGAAGTAATGGGACTGTCAGAGAAGGCAATGGCACCCCACTCCAGCACGCTTGTTTGGAGGACCCCCCAAAATAAAGTCAGCCACTGTTTCCCCATCTATCTGCCAAGAAGTAATGGGACTGTCAGAGAAGGCAATGGCACCCCACTCCAGCACGCTTGCCTGGAAAATCCCATGGATGGAGGAGCCTGATAGGCTGTGGTCCATGGGGTCCATGGGGTCACTAAGAGTCGGACACGACTGAGCAACTTCATTTTCACTTTTCACTTTCACGCACTGGAGGAGGAACTGGCAACCCACTCCAGTGTTCTTGCCTGGAGAACCTCAGGGACGGGGGAGCCTGGTGGGCTGCCATCTATGGGGTCGAACAGAGTCGGACACGACTGAAGTGACTTAGCAGCAGTGGCAATGGGACCGGATGCGATGATCTTATTTTTCTGAATGTGGAGCTGTAAGTCAACTTTTTCATTTTCCTCTTTCACTTTCATCAAGAGGCTCTTTAATTCTTCTTCACTTTCTGCCATAAGGGTGGTGTCATCTGCATATCTGAGTTTATTGATATTTCTCCCAGCAATCTTGATTCCACCTTGTGCTTTGTCTAGCCCAGGATTTCTCATGATGCACTCTGCATATAAGTTAGATAAGCAGGGTGACAATATACAGCCTTGACCTACTCCTTTTCCTATTTGGAACTCGCCTGTTGTTCCATGGCCTGTTCTAACTGTTGCTTCCTGACCTGCCTACAGGTTTCTCAAGAGGCGGGTCGGGTGGTCTGGTGTTCCCATCTCTTTCAGAATTTTCCACAGTTTATTATGATCTACAGAGTGAAAGCCTTTGGCATAGTCAATAAAGCTGACATAGATGTCTTTCTGCATTCTTTGGGATTGCCTTTCTTTGGGATTGGAAAGAAAACTGACCTTTTCCGGTCCTGTGGCCACTGCTGAGTTTTCCAGGTTTGCTGACATATGTAGTGTGGCACTTTCACAGCCTGCATCGTCTTGGCAGCTGAAGATAGAGAAGCGCTATACAGGCAGCAAAAACAAGACCGGGAGCTGACTGTGGCTCGGTTCACGAAGTCCTTATTGCCAAATTCAGACGTAAATTGAAGAAAGAGGGGGAAACCAATCGTCCATTCAGGTATGGCCTAAGTCAAATCCCTTCTGATTATACAGTGCAAGTGAGAAATAGGCTTATGGGACTAGATCTGATGGACAGACTGCCTGATGAACTACGGATGGAGGTTGGTGACATTGTACAGGAGACAGGGATCAAGACCACCCCCAAGGAAAAGGAATGCAAGAAAGCAAAATGGCTGTCTGAGGAGGCATTACAAACAGCTGTGAAAAGAAGAGAAATGAAAAGCAAAGGAGAAAAGGAAAGATATACCCACTTGAATACTGACACTGATAAATGAATAAATAAATAAGCAGGGGAGGAGAGACAAATCTCATACAGAAAAAATTCAAAATAATTTATGTAAATATTCTACTCTTCACTGTGAGCCTAGCATGATTTCTTCCGTCCAAAGAGTATAATGTGGAAAGGTGGAGGTTCTCAGTTTTCTCCACTCAGCCTTTTGGTGGAGAAACCTAAGGATCACTACATGAGCCAGGTGATCAAGGTCAACATCACCAGTGTTAAGGCATGTTGATAGAATCTACCCTTGATGTACTCTGTTGAGAATGGCACTTTTAGCTCTGCAATCTTCCTCACCAAAAGGCCTAGCTCCAGTCTAAACATGAGAAAAACCTCAGATAAATCCCAGTTGAGGGACAGTCTGCAAAATGCCTGACCAGCATTCCTTTTAACTATAACCAAAACCAGGGAAAGTCGAAGAAACTATCACAGTCCAGAAGAACCAAAGAGATAAGATGAGAAAAATATAATGTGGTACCCCAGATGGGACCCTGGAAGGGAAAAAGGATGGTAGTGGAAACAACAGAATTAAAATTAGCCAATAATAATATAGTGATATTTGTTTATCAGTTGTGACAAACTGAATATATGATGTTAACAATAAGGGAAACCAGGCAGTATATGGGAATACCCTATACCATAGTCAGAATTTTTCTGCAAATCTAAAACTATTCCAAAATTAAAAGTTTGTTAAAAACAACAACAACAAGAAACTGAAGACTCATAAGTATCTAGTAATTTGCCCAGGATCACACACCTAGGAAATGGCAGGGCTGGTACCATTGCCCAGGGATGAGCTTTTGAAGACCAGTTACAAAGTCAAGGCCACGTGAAACTGAATGCGTCTCCTCCAGTTCTCTTCTACCCCCTGTTCCCTGAGACATATTAACATGTAACATCTTGATGTGTCCATGGGATTAGGACTGAAGACTACAGTGTTCTGCTGTGCTTCTGAATTGTTTCCTCAGCAGAACTGACCATCCATGAACCTCTTGCAGTGGTGAACTCAACTCAGTTTGAGGCAATGGAGTTCACAATAGTAATACTTGCAATAATCAAGGCAAGCATGTATGTGGTATTTTCTACAGTCGAGAGACTTTTAGAAGTGCTTCATGTGTATTGATTCATTCAATCCTTAAAAAACCCTAAGTGAGAAGTACCATTCTGCAGCTCAATTACAGACAAAGCCTTACAGCTCAATACCTTGCCCAAGTTCATTCTATTCAGTAGCAGAGTCAGAATTTGACCCAGATCCCAGTCTCTGCTGTACTCTCTGAACTTGCAAAAATCAGTTTAAAAAAAAAAAAAAAAAAAAAAGGACACTACCTTTCTGATTTCCCAGTATAGTAGATGAAAGAAATCAGCCAGTGTGTCAGGCCCGGATTAATCCTACAGGCCCCACAAATTGCAGAAACAAAGAAGCATTTCTCCTGAAATGGGGTAGAAGTTTTAGGGCAGTTTTTACAAAGGCAGTGACATCAACGATCATTTGTAGGCTTTAGATAGTTGGAAAGAGAGAGGCATTCAGAACAGAAGGAACAGCAAATGCAATGGCCCTGAGGCAAGAGGATGAGGGTTGTTGAAGGACTAGCAGAAGCTATGTCTGCTGTACATTGGGAGAATGGGGGTGAGGAGGGTGGAAAGTGATGAGTGGAAGGGTACACAGACGAGTGGGGCCTGAGTTGTGGTGTGGCCTCGGTGGGAGGTGGGAGTCATTGTGGGGTTTTGAGGAGGGGAGGGCCAGGATCTGACTTAGTCTTTAACAGGATCCCTGTAGCTGCTGGATGAAAACTAGGCCGGAAGAATGGAGGGTAGAAATGAAGAGGTCAGCAAACGGCTTCTCTAAGGAGCCAGAGAGCAAATCTTTTAAGTTTTTCAGGGTCAAGACTGTCGCTGTGTCAACTACTCAGTTCTCCCACTGTAGGACAAAATCAGCCACAGAGTATAAGTAAATGAATGAACATGGCAGTGTTCCAATAAAACATTATTTGTACAACAGGTGGCCAGCCAGATTTGGTGCCCAGGTAATAGTTTGCTGTCCCCGGGTGTAGGTAGGAGGTAATTGTGGCTTAGGCCATGGTGGGAGCTGCAAGGGAGGCTCTCTGCCAAGACTCTCTTTCTCATTGACATGAATACCTGATTCCAATCAGATTTATGATCTTCCAGATCTTTCCATTTTAATTTATGTGTATGGAAATATTCATTTTTTGTGTGTACATTCTCATTTTGTTTTCAACTGGTTTTTAATCACTTTAGACCCCTGTGATACTGGCTGTCTCATTCTCTAGTCTGCTGCTTTTGCACTGCAGGATGTGTTTGTGCTCATTTAAAAATCTCCATCTGCCTTCTGAGCTGCTGGGTTGCAGCCCCCTGACTAGATATACCACAGTTCATTCCACCGTGACCCAGTTGAGGGAACTACAGATGTTTCCAGTTTTCTCACCGGGATGACTGGCTTCCTTGCACAGGACTGTTTGTGTGTGTTTCTCTGGGTCACAAAGTGTTCATTCTCACCAATGTCAGGCTACAGGAAACCAACCCTCTGTCTTGGCCAAGCGTTCCCCAACCCCTCCACCCTCCCCACCCCTCTCCTGACACACAGACACCATTATAGTCACACTTTGAGTCCAGAGAGGCCAGAAGCACCTCGGGCAGTGAGGAGTTGTCATCCTCAGCCTGAGAGGGCTTCCCCCATGCAGCAGAGCTGTGGAGCATAGGGTCCTCGGCCCCAGGGCCTAGTGTCCTTGTGTCCTCCACTTCTTCTCACTCCCCTCCCTGTCGGTTCAGCAGGTCACTCAATCGAGGTCAGCTGGCGGAGTATGAGGTAGTGTCTAGCTGAGCATTGTGGTCTTTTATTAAGCCAAAATGTGCTCACTACTGTTGTCCCACTTTGGCACCCCCCGGCAATCCCCTGGCAGATGAGAAAACCAGATCCTTCTCACATGCCTTACTTATCCTGATGTCAGGGAAAGTGCAGGGAACCCTGCTCAGGAGCCCAAGAGCCTGGTGAAACCCTACAGCAGCTTTAAAGCTTGAAGGGAGGACTGGGGGCCACTGGGAAGTGTTTTTGCAATTTCAGGCAAAGCAACGGACTGGGGGAAATTCACTATTAATTTCTCCTCAGTGCCCGGGTCTCTGAAGTCAGCACTGGCTTTTCAGTACAGTTCTTGTTGACATATTAGGATGGTGATCAGGCGTCTCCCAACTATGATGCCCATGGGGGCCCATATAAGGTAAAGTGAGGAAAACACAATAGAGGCTGTGGAGGAGTGGAGATGGAGCTTGAGGCTGTGGATCGTCAGCATAGAGGAATGTAAGCCCTGCATTGCAAGAGTATCTAAATTCTCAAAGTAGCAGAAATTCTGGAGAGACAGAGAAAGAGGGAGAAGGAGAGAGAGAGAAGGGAAGAAGGAGAAGTGAGGGAGAGAGATGGTAGTTGATCCAGAAACATGTTTTACTGTTTTAAGACAGCTTGGGCTCAAGGAGCTATGTCTCCTGGCCTGCTTGCAAGATCCTCCCTAATTGAACCTGTCAACAGAGCAATGAATTTGTTTGCCCTGCGAAGCTGTGTTGTCCAATGGAATTTTGTGCAATGATGGGAAATGTGCAGTGTCCAGTATGGTATCTGTTGGCTCCATTTGGCTGTGGAGCCCATGAAATAGACATAATGAGCTGAATTTTCTACTGAAATTTTAAATTTATTTTATTTATTTTGGGCTGCACTTGGTCTTCACTGCTGCACACGCACATTCTCTAGTTGTGGCGAGCAGAGGCTACCCTCTAGTTACAGCGTGTGTGGCCTTCTCATGGCAGTGGCTTCTCTCATTGTGAAGCATGGCCTCTAGGGTGCATGGGCTCAGTAGTTGGGGCACACTGGCTTAGTTGCCCCATGGCATGTGGGCTCTTCCTGGAGCAGGGACCGAACCCTTGTCCTCTGCATTGGCAGGCAGATGCTAAACCACTGGACTTCCAGTGAAGTGCTCTATTCAATTTTAATTGGCTAACTATAAAGAACCACATGTGGCTGATTGCTACTCTACTAGATAATGTGATTATAGGACAGGAGTCCTTAGGAAAGGACATGCCATCTCAGGGATGGGGATCAATTTTACCACCAAGAGATTAGAATCCTGGGTGCAAGGAAAGAAAGGAGAAATGGAATCATAAGTAGAAATGGTTTAGGCATAAACCAGATGTCTGCTGGCTCAGAGAGTGGTCACCCAGTGCCCTCCCAAGTTTCTTTTTTCTTTCCACCACTACCCAAAGAGTCTCTCAGTTGGGGTCACCACTGATCACCATCATGTCATTTGCCCTCTGGTCTGGCTGCCCTCTGCCCAGGGCTGACCCCAAGGAAGGCGCTGGGTGAACCTTCCTGCTGTTGTTGCCATTCAGACGTGTCAGAGCACACCACCCACCCCCAGGGGCCACAGACATGCCAGGTCCCATGTCACAGGACCCCAAGTCCTACTTTGTCACTGCCACAGAACTGGGGGGCAAAGCAGGCCAGGGCCTCTGGGCACAAACCTCCTTCCAAACCAAAGGCTCCAGCAAGCCCCCTTCCAGTCCACAGCCCCTTGAGGAGACCAGGGAGGGATCAGCACCACACCACCCCTTCTTCTAGGTTCTGACCTCGAACCCCACAAAGCCAGCCCAGGCTTCCTGTATCAGGGTGACTGCGCCCACCCTACTCCCTGACTCTGTATATCTTCAACAAGTGATGGGAAGGTGGTCCCATTATCCCCCAGCAAAGCTCCTGTCCTCAAAGATAAATTCCAGCCTCTTCCTTGTGTAAAAAGAACTCTGCTCAAAATGTTGATCAGTCAGTCAGTTCAGTTGCTCAGTCATATCCAACTCGTTGATAGCACCATGTTCTCTCCGCCAGCGTGTCTCCTCCTTTCAGGAGTCCAGGGATGTAACAACCCGTTTCCCCCCAACCCCGCACCCAGAGGTCCATCTCAGAGTTCCATGTGTCTCCTCTCTCTAAAAGTCTTTACTAGGAGGTCTCCACCCCCTGAAATTGTCTTGCAAAAGCCCAAGCACGGATGTTTACAAATCTTAACACAATAATCAGAGCTAACATTTATGTAGCACCTACTGTGTGCCAGGTTCTGGACGTCACAGAACCTGTGTAGTCCTCTCTGTCTGTGTAAGCAGGTTCTTTTGTTATCTCCATTTGCCAGTCCGACCTCTGAGGTTCATGGTGGCTGTATCATTTGCTCAAGGTCACACATCTAGGGAAGTGGTTGGATCCAGGATTCAAACCCAGGCGATCAGACTCCAGAACCTGAGCTCTAGTCTGTACCATGGTAGCAAGCACAGCACACTCATGATTTTTGCCTCATGGATCTTTCACCTGAATGCACTTTATGATGGAAGTGGAGCTCTTCACAGGGTTGGCTGGATTTGCATGTGGCTTCCTTGGGGGCACTGCATCACTCTTGCCTTTTGGTTGCCAACTACAGGAAACCCATCTCCACTCCCTTAAACAGAAAAGTCTGTGTCTTCCTTTCCTGTGACTGTCCTACAAATTACCACATATTTAGCGGCTTAAAACCCACAGTTCTAAAGGTCAAGTGTCCAAAATCAGTTTCACTGGGCTGAAGATGTCAGCAGAGCTGGTTTCTTCTGGAGGCTTTGAGGGGAGCATCTGTTTCTTTGCCTTTTTCGACTCTGGGAAGATGCCTGTATTTCTTGGCTTCTGGCCTCTTTCTCCACCTTCAATGCATGTCACTCCAGTACCCTTCTCTGTCATCAAATAACACCCCACTGCCTCTTACTTGCAAGGACCCATATAATTACATTCAGGATCCAACCAGCATACTCTACCCATCCTGAGATCTTTAACTCAATCACATCTACAGCGTTCCTTTTGCCCTGGAAGGTTCCTGGGATTAGGACATAAGATATCTTTGAGGAGCTGTGTTTCAACCTACTATAGTGCTCAGGGTGGCCTACCCTCAGTTGTGGCGGGATAGGGTGAGTCACGTGATCTGACCTCATCCCTCTGTCCAGCTCCCAGACCTTCTTTCCTCTAACAGCCCCAGGCTTAACCCCACCATCCAGCAGCCCCAGGGAAAGGAGAGCTCCTCTTTCTCAAAAGTCCCAGGGCTGGTTCTCATTGGTCCTTCTGAGACTACAACCTCACCTTGGAAGTAATCACTGTGACCAGAGGACCCTGGGTCTCGCTGATTGACTGAACCTGGGTCACGTGCCCACCGATGCCATCCCATCCCCTCTGTCTTAACTGCCATGTGTTAAGGTATTTCTGCAAAGAGAACCGAGAGACGTATGGGTGGTAGCAGGCAGCATGTTATTGGAATCCATTGAATGGCCAGCACTTGAAATGGTAGCCTGCCACATAGTAGAAGTGAAGGTGCTCCGCTGTGTGTGACTCTTTGTGATCCCATGGACTGCAGTCCATCAGGCTCCTCCGTCTGTGGAATTTTCCAGGCAAGACTACTGCAGTGGTTCGCCATTTCCTTCTCCAGGAGATCTTCCCAACCAAGGGATTGAACCCAGGTCTCCCACATTGCAGGCAGACAGACACTTTACCCTCTGAGCCACCAGGGAAGCCCAAACTCTATGCTTGGCACATAATAAGTGCTCAATAAATGATGGGCACAGATGGTGGGACACAGAGGGACTCTTGGGCAGGGGGTACCTCTGGAAGCTCATGCTTGAAGAATACAAGGTTTACTAAGCAGATGAAAGCAGAGAGCCCTCCAGACAGAGGAAACACCTTGAACAAAGCAAAGGCTTCTGCTGTATGGTCATGGTGACCACACATCCTAGCGTACCTGGGGGCAGAGGGAGATTGGATTGATCCTATTTTCTGCCTGTCCGCCCCCCCCGCCCCCCCAGTGTATTACTAACAACAGCCCCCTTTACACTGAAAAACTGTCAGGGTGTGCATGATAAATGATACAGTTATCACACCTTAGAGCCAACCAGCTCCTTCATAAGGAAACCAAAGGCAGAAGAGAATGAGACTTACCAAAGAACACCCAACTTTTAGTGGCAAACTCCAGACTAGAATTCAGGACTCCTGACTCTGAGTCCAGTGCTCCTTCGCCCTCCAGCTTATGAAATCACCTCTCAAAGGCTGCATTGGCTTCAATAGTCATGTATCTCCCTTTTTATCTTCTTGCCAAATTCTCCATAGGACTGTGACCAGATGCACATGGACAATGTCTCATCTGATGACAACGGGCAAAATTTAAGATAGGAAATCGGGGAGTCAAAACTGTCCCTTCTGATTGAGAATCAAGCTCTCCTATCACTGGGATGCAGAGAGGAGGCTGGCTCTCAGGGCAGGCTGTGCTTGCCTCCACGATAACGGGGACTTGTGTTTCTCTGAACTCAAAAGTCACAACCATGCCCCCGACCCTGCAGCTTCTTCCACATCACCTCAAATCACTGAGGCTGAGCTTTCCACAAACTCCCTGTATCTCGGCTTCTGCTTATCTCTTTGTGGGCCTGTTTTATCCCTGCTTACTAAAGTCATGCATACATGGGTGCATGGGTTCAGTCCCCGGTCAGGGAGCTAAGATCCCACAAGCTGCAGATGCACAGCAAAAAACAGGTAGAGCATGAAAATATTATCTAAAGCATAATAAAGTGATGCATGCATAAAGAGTGTCATACACCACTTCTAATCTTGCTCCCAGAATCACCGCCTTCAACAGTCTAGTAGACATCTTCCCAAGAATTGACTGCACTCATTAATATATATATATATATATATATATATATATATATATATATATATATATATATATATAAATTTGATATTAGATCAGCTCAGTCAATACTCAAAACTATCTCCTTAATGTATAAACAGTACGTTGTTTTCTAGTGAAAACACTCAACACTCCTAGGACATGAATTTCAGAAATAAGGTCCCCAACTGCTCAAAATGAGACAGCATTCTGAAGAGTATGGCTGAGGAATGTTCCAGGCCTGCCCAATGTAAAAATAGAACCCTCGTTAATCTGTGCTTATCAAAATGATCACAGTTGAGCACCTCTAGGCCCATCAAAAGGATTTGTGAGACCAAAACAAGGTTTGGCTTATGGGCCACTCATGGTAACTTCACTTAGCATTGGCTTCCAACTTACTGCAAAAAAAGAAATCAAAGTTTCTGTTACTGAGCCCTGCAAGTCTTTACAAAGCCCTGCACAATTAGAGGTGATCGGTGGGCATCACCTGCTTTGTTTTAATAAGATGTTCAGAAAATCCTCTGCAGTCAGGCCTGGCCAGGACCAGGCTCCAGTGCCCGCCAGGACTGCTCAATTTATGGAGTAAATAAACCCCAGATCAAGGCTAACTGTGTCCTTTCCATGAAGTCATCCCTGGGAACCACTCTCCCTTTCAGATCAATGAGTGACCAGTGTTCCATTTTTATCCTTTCTGCTGTATGGCTAGCTTGAATCGAAAGCAGTGCCCCTCTATACCCTGACCTGAGCTGAGCTGTTGGCACCTCACCTTAAGAATCCACAATCCAAGGGTGTTTTTTGCCCCTAGAAGCCAAATTCCCTATGTGTTCACTTAGGAAGTATCTGTTAATGACCTGCTGTGAGCTAGGCATCAAATGTCACATATTTTTTTTTTTCCTCAGTTAATAGTAAAAACTGAGACTGACCTGGTGGATCAGTGGTTAAGACTCTGTGATTCCAAGGCAGGGAGCATGGGTATGATTCCTGGTCAGGGAACTAAGATCCCACATGCCACACAGGTAGCCAAAAAATAATTAATTAGAAGAAGAAAAAAACCAAAAAGCAAAAACAAACAAAAAAACAAACAACAAAAAACCCCAGTAAACACCAACAGGGTCACGGCTCTTATCTTGTACAATGCCCTGTTCTGGATGGTTCATGCAGCTTATGTCATTTCACCCTCACAGCAATTAGGAAAAAGTGGCTTGCATCATCCTCATTTTACACTGGGGAACGGAAGGTACAGAGAGGTTAAGGAACCTGCCCAACCTGACACAGCTGGTAAGTGTGGGAGCAGGATTCATGGACACCGTGGCCTGTCATGCCCTCCACCTCTTGTCAGAACATCCAGCCATCTCCCCAGAAACTTAGTCCCCTGAGTTTCAAGTCAGTGTTTTTCAAGAGTAAATCCTCTAGCCTTTCTGCACTACCCAGGAAGGGGCTACTGGTGGCTACCAGAGTAGCTGGCCTTATATAGAACAAGCTATGTAATGATTTTCATGTAACATTAGTCATAGCGGTGTTCACTCAAATAGGAAGTAATCTTGTATTTATCCAAACACCCAATAAAGCAAAATAATCAAAGGTCAAAGAATAAAAATAAAAACATGGGTTCTGGAAAAGAGGAACCCTGGTGGGAGAAAGTCACATAGCCCCTTTTTCATCAGGTTAAGGATGTGCTCAAAAAGTGACCAGCACAGTGAGTTATCCTTACTAAATAGCTCTCTGTCCTTTTGAGTAGACCTCATCTAGTTTGGGTATTTTATTTCTCTTTAGCCCCTGCTCTCTGCCAACCAAGGGAGGCTCTGAGAAAAAAAAAAAGCAACAGCAACATCTCTGTGTAAGGACCTGCCCAAACAATACCCAGACACATACAATTAGTTGATGCTCTTTATTTATCCTTTGGAATGATTTCAGGTTTACTTGTGTCTCCCTCTCAATCCGTTTCCCTTGATCCAGGCCACTCTTCGTTACTTTCCAGTCCAAGAGATCTATGCTCGCCACTGATCTGCACGTGAAGCAGCTTATTAGGTATCCTATTTTTGGTAAAGGGGGACACGCCATCATTAAGTTTCTCAAAATCAGGGGGTTCCTTTCAAAACAGAATAGACACATACATATGTAAACCTACCCTCTCTGAAAACACTAAAGACAGCTTTAAACTTGCAAGGCAGTTCCAAGGAGAGAGTGACTGTGAACTTTCACATTTCCTCTAAGCACATACCAAACATCACGCACCCCAGTCTTCACTGTACAACTACTGTCCTATAGCTAGGACACGGAAGCAACCTATATGTCCATCGGCCGATGAAGGGATAAGGAAGTTGGCATACAGATACACAATTGTATGTTACTCAGCTCTAAAGAGGAACGTGTCAGAAAAGGAAAAGAACAGGGGGACTCTGCTCTGCTCTGTGGTGACGTAAATGGGAAGGAAATCCAAAAGTGACGGGATATGTGTACACCTAAAATTGATTCGCTTTGACATACGTACAGCAGAAACTAAAGCAACCCTGTGATGCAACTATAGTCCAATAATAATTGTCTGAAATGTATTACATGTCAACTAATTCTAGCAGTGACTAAATCATCGATAGACCGTTGGCAGTATATGTCCTAGGGGATGTTATTCTAAGTTAAATAGTTCAGTTAGAGGAAGGCGAAATCTTTTACATCACATGACATTGTTAAGTTGAAATCCCTGCATTATGAAAACAGAGTAGAGTGTGGTCATTGGGCTAGTGGAAATGGCCCATGATGGTCCAGGTTACCAAGTTTTAGTCAAGGGTTGAATAAGCTCATCAAGGAAGATACTGTAATAGAGGCAGGATGTAAGGGAGCTGTAGGCCTCAGCCCAAGACCATTAGTGAAGCTAGAAAACCCAACACCGCCAACAGAAAGCCTCTCAGCACAATGCAGTGAAAGCTACATTATAGCCTTCCCACAGGGCCCTCCAGGCCCTCGGGCCTCGGGCTGGGTAATGGACTGTGGAGCTTGGGGACAGGCTGTGTCTTGCAGAGTCCCAGAGCCCTTGCTGGAGCCACTCACTGGCCTGGCCCAGGTTTCCAAGCAACGGCCAACGTGTCCCACCCCTACCTCCATGTCTGAACAGTTGTGACATCTGCATGGGTCACAGTCTACAGGACCCAGCTCCCCATTAGGGTAGACGGAGGAGGCTGAGGGCCAGCTGCATGCTGGGTACCTGGCTCCCTCATTGACGGCGGCTGGGCAGGGTATGGGGGCCTTGGTAAGGGGAGGGCACAGAGAGCTGAGAACTGCCTCTTCTAGCTGAGACCAGGCACTGCTGGAAGTAACAAGGCTGGGTGCTAGATGAATGCTCCCGACAGGATAACTGGCCTGCACAGGGACCCCCTCCTTGCAACCAGGACCTTGGAGGGTGAAAGTCAGACTTGGGGCCTTTCCTTTCAAGGAATAGGGAATAATATTTATTTCCCTTGAGGATTACAGGAACACAGCTGACCACCGTCTTACCTCAAGAACAGGATCTGACAGCAAGAAGTTTGCAACAGCTCATCACACCCCTCTCTCACGTTTCCTATACTTGGCCTTTGCTGAAAACTTTGAGGGAGTTTGCGATTTTTTTTTTTTCCATTGGCTTAGGCTTTTATTCTTTTTTAATGCAAGTGTTTAACATTATAAGTGCTTCTAGACATGCATCTCATGAGTTCTCATATGCTGTGATATTTTTTATCACTCAGCTAAAGTATCTTTTAATCTTTATATGTTACCTCTTTGTTTAATTTTTTTTTAATTGGAAGCTAATTACTTTACAGTATTGTGGCAGTTTTTGCCATACATTCACATGAATCAGCCATGGGTGTATATGTGTTCTCCATCCTGATCCTCCCTCCCACCTCCCTCCTCATCTCATCCATCAGGGCCATCCCAGTGCACCAGCCCTGAGCACCCTGCCTCATGCATCGAATCTGGACTGGTGCTAGGTTTCACATATGATAATATAAATGTTTCAGTGCTATTCTCTCAAAGCATTGCACCCTTGCCCTCTCCCACAGAGTCCAAAAGTCTGTTGTATACATCTGTGTCTCTTTTGCTGTCTCTCATATAGGGTCATTGTTACCATCTTTCTAAGTTCCATAATTATGGGTTAATCTACTGTATTGGTGTTTTTCTTTCTGACTTACTTCACTCCATATAATAGGCTCCAGTTTCAACCACCTCATTAGAATGGATTCAAATGCATTCTTTTTAATTGCCAAGTAATATTCCATTGTGTATACGTACCACAACTTTCTTCTCCTTTCATCTGTCGATGGACATCTAGGTTGCTTCCATGCCCTGGCTATTGTAAACAGTGCTGTGTTGAACACTGAGGTGCACGTGTCTTTGAACTCTGGTTTCCTCAGTGTGTATGCCCAGCAGTGGGATTGCTGGGTCGTAAAACAGTTATCTTTCCAGTTTTTAAAGGAATCTTCACGTTGTACTCCATAGTGACTGAACTAGTTTGCATTCACACCATCAGTGTGAGAGGGTTCCTTTTTCTCCACACCCTCTTCAGCATTTATTTTTTGTAGACATTTGGATAGCAGCCATTCTGACTGGCATGCGATGGTACCTCATTGTGGTTTTGATTTGTATTTCTCTGATAATGAGTGTTGGTGAGCATCTTTTCATGTGTTTTTTAGCCATCTATATGTCTTCTTTGGAGAAATGTCTGTTTGGTTCTTTGGCCCATTTTTTGATTGGGTCGCTTAATTTTCCGGAATTGAGCTGCAGGATTTGCTTGTATATTTTTGAGATTAATTCTTTGTACGTTACTTCATTTGCTATTGTTTTCTCCCATTCTGAATGCTGTCTTTTCACCTTGCTTATAGTTTCCTTCTGTGCAAAAACTTGCTAATAGTTTTCCTCCTGTGCAAAAGCCTTTAAGCTTAATTAGGGCCCATTTGTTTATTTTTTGTTTTTATTCCCATTACCCTGGGAGGTGGGTCATAGAGGATCCTGCTGTGATTTACATCAGAGAGTGTTTTGCCTATGTTCCTCTAGGGGTGCTGTAGTTTGTGGTCTTATGTTGAGATCTTTAATCCCCTTTGAGTTTATTTTTTGTGTATGGTGTTAGAAAGTGTTCTAGCTTCATTCTTTTACAAGTGGTTGATCAGTTTTCCAAGCACTGCTTGTTCAATAGATGTCTTTTCTCCATTGTATATGATTGCCTCCTTTGTCAAAGATAAGGTGTCCATAGGTGTGTGGATTTATCTCTGGGCTTTTGTGTTGTTCATGGCAAACAGATGGGGAAACACTGCCTGGCTTTACTTTTCTGGTCTCCAAAATCACTGCAGATGGTGATTGCAGCCAGGAAATAAAAGACGCTTACTCCTTGGATGGAAAGTTATGACCAACATAGACAGCATATTGAAAATCAGAGACATTAGTTTATCAACAAAGGTCAGTCTAGTCAAGGCTATGGCTTTTCCAGTGGTCTTGCATGGATGTGAGAGTTGGACTATAAAGCAAGCTGAGTGCAGAAGGATTGGTGCTTTTGAACTGTGGTGTTGGAGAAGACTCTTGAGAAACCCTTGGACTGTGAGGAGATCCAACCAGGCCATCCTAAGGGAGGTCAGTCCTGGGTGTTCATCTGAAGCTGCAACTCCAATACTCTGGCCACCTGATGTGGAGAGCTGACTCACTGGAAAAGACCCTGATGCTGGGAAAGATTGAGGGCAGGAGGAGAAGGGGACGGCAGAGGATGAGATGGCTAGCATCACCGACTCAATGGACATGGGTTTGGGTGCGGGTGCTGCGGTCCATGGGGTCTTAAAGAGTCCGACGCTACTGAGCCGAGCTGAACTGAACTGCGGTCAGTTCGGGCCAGTGGCGGTGTCGCAGTGACCTCTGGTGGTCACTGGCGAGCACAGCTTCACGGGTGCTGAGCCGGCAGCATAGTCGGTGCTGTGGGCGCTGCGAAAGAATAGCTGAGTGCGCTGAACTCAGATTTTGCTTTACCCAGAAGGAACTGTCTGTCTACCCCACAGCCGGGGAGTTTCCCCAAATCCATGTGAGTAAAGAAGGTAGGCTGCATTCTATATGAGTCCATTTATAGGAGTTTGGAGATCTGGGGTGACAGAAATCAGGAGAAAAGTGGAAGACCGGGGAGAGGCTAGGAAAGGGCCACGAGGGGCCCTTTAGGGGACCTGGGGATGTCGTCCCTTCTCATCTGCACAATACGCTAGTCATTTACCCTCTAAAACATTAGGAAGAAAGAAAAATAAGTCTAACAACAAAAAAATATTTTTTTTCAAGTCAAGGCCTGGGTCATGCTGAACACCAGGCAATTCGTAAATGTGGCAGGGTTGGCTAGGTGATACATAAATACAAGGACTCTGGGTAGCATTTCTCAATGGAGTGCCCCTGGCGTTTTGCGTGGAATGGTTCTTCGTTGCACAAGGCTGTCCAAAGTACTGCGTAATGTGGCCTCTCTGGCCCCGTCTGCTAGAAGTCAAAAATTCTTCCCTTTTGTGTGACAACCTACACTTCCCTCCCATCTCCAAAGTCACTCTCCCCCGCAAAAGAAGGTGGGGAAGGAAGGATCTGCCCCACTCACCTCTTTGCCCAGGGGGCGCACAGAATAACAGCATCACCACCCCGATGCACACTGAGACCTGAAATCACATCCCAGAGGGCTTGCCTCCCAGCGCCAGCATGCACTCACTGGGATGCAGAGCTGGCTGCTGCCCGCCCCCCCACCCCCGCACCCCACATGGCAGAAGCACACGTGCAGTTCTGTGAGCCCAGGAGGCTTGACTGCACCAGAGTCGCAGGTGTGTGAATTTCAATCGAAACTCCACCCTCACCCCAACAGCCCAGCTGACATTTCAGGTGAGCGTCCTCTGCCCTGGGCTTTACTGCAAAAGAAGTTCTTGCACAAAGGTAAAATGGCCAGGTACTTGTCAAGACGTATGCCCAAGCCCCAACAGCTGGCTGTCAACTGAGGTCCAGGTCACCCACCACTGTCATCTCTTTGCCATGTCTCTCTATTACATGTTTTGTTACTAAATCATGGTTAAATCGGGGATTGGGTAAGCTAGTTGTATTTTCTAGCTCATCATACAATACTTATATCTAACAATTGTTAATCAGTTTGCCCCTGTACCATGTTATCCCATTCTGGGGTTGTCCCAGTGGGACATGTGGCCCTCTGGTGGAGAGGCCCAGCTGTGAACATGTACATGGGAGCAGGCTCTGTGCTGGTTGCGCCCATATATCTCCCATCATCATGAGAAACCTGGAATGCAGGGCCTTTACAGCTACCCATTTAACAGATGAGAAAACTGACATTCGAAGAGATGCAGCGACATGCTCAGGTCACACAGCCAGGAGGTGGTGGAGCCAGAAGTCAAAGGCAGACTGGACTGATGAGCAGGTGTTTGCCCTAAAATCAGGAGGCACATCCTGAATGTCCTGAGGGAAAGGTGAACTTGGCACCTATTTTGTCTCTGACCACTTCTTCCTCCCCGTGGATTCTCCGCTGTGAGCACTTTCACCCTTGAGGCTTGCAATCACTGATTTAATGCAAAAACACTTGCTTCCACCATTGCCCTCACTGGTCTTCACCACCTGGCAGCCAGAGGGCGCCTCTGAACCATGAGTCAGGTCATGTTGCTCCCCTGCTCAAAATCATCCAGTGGCTTCTCATCAGCCTCAGGATGTTATCCGGAGCCTTACCATGGGCCGTAAGATCTGTCGTCCCCTCCCCCTAGCCGCCCTCCACAATCTTTCCTGCTCTCTTGCTCTAGCTGCCCTGGCCTCTGCTTCCTGTTCTGGAACTTGGCAACTTTGCCCATGCCCCAGCGTCTTTGCACTGCCATTTTCTCTGTCTGGCACCCTTTTTGCTTAGATACGCACATGGTCCTCTGTTTCATCTCCTTCAGGCCTCTACTCTGATGTCAGAGAAGACTTGTCTGGTTATACCAAGTAAAACAGCCGCTGTAACCATCTCTTCTGACTCTACTACTCTCTCTTTGGAGCACTTTATCTGACATTTTATACTCAATTGTTTATGGTCTGTTTCCCCAACTGGAAAGTCAATGCCTCCAGGGTGGGGGATCTTGCTGTTTCTTTCTTTCTTTTCTTTTACTTTTTTTTCCCCACCGAATTCACAGCACTTAAGAGTAGGGCCTGGTGAATCCTAAATTCTTCATAAATCACCGCTGATTGTGGAAATTGACCTCCTAATTTACAAACAGCACTGCAGGCTCAAAACAGAAAGGGAGCAGACTTTGTTCACTAAATGTCATCATTTAACCATCAGCCCAGAAGCCAGGCCTCACACTGGACTCCTGCAGGCAGCGCGCCTCTGCCCAGTTTCTCTAGGGAACGCCATGAGGCTGCTCTTCAGATTTTGACAGCCCTCCCTCCCACCCCCAGGCACCAGCAAGCAATATGTTTTCACTTGTGTGCGTCTTAACTTCTCCATCGAGTACCATGCTTTCAATTCTGCCAAGGTACCTTCAGGGCTTCTGGCATTAGGGACTATTTGGGGAAAGAAAAAAAAAAAAGAGAGAGAAACTGTAGAGACTTAAAAAAAAAAGCAAACAAACAGAAAAAACACACAACCAACTGCCTTCCCTGAGCAGCTCAGCTGGTAATTAAGATCCTTTTCTAAGAGGTGCACCTTTCACTTTGGGGTCAGTGAGGAATAGCAGAGGGGGAAAGGTTCTGAAGTTATGGACTTGAACTCAAAGAAAATGGTCCCCCCTAAACACCTGGCTCTGAGTCTTAGGTACAGCCAAGGTGGACAAAGCCCCTACTATGTATCTGTATTTCTACTCCATCAGAGTTACGAATGCTTATGTATTTGCCTGACAGTTTGGCCTCATCAGGCTTCCCTGGTGGCTCACACGGTAAAGAATCTGCCTGTAATGGAGGAGACTGGGTTCGATCCCTGGGTTGGGAAGATGCCCTGGAGAAGGGATTGGTTTCCCAGTCCAGTATTCTTGCCTGGAGAATCCCATGGACAAAGGACTCTGGTGGGCTATACAGTCCATGGGGCTTGCAAGAGTCGGACATGACTGAAGGACTAACACACTCTTGGTATCGTCGCGGGAGCGTGCTAGACATCTCAGACCCCAGACGCCCTGGACAGAAGGATGGATTCTTCATCTTCCCTATGTTGCCCATCACAGAGAGCAGCACCATCACCCAGGTCAGGCAGAGGCCTGGAGTCTCTCTTGACTCCTCACTCTCCACCTCAGCCCTTGTCCAACCTGTGAGCAAGGCCTCTCAGCTTTACTGCCATCCCTAAGCACACGTCTTCTCATCTCATTCCAACCCATTTTTCTTCTTTCGCTTGGAATTCTTGCCTGGAGAATCCCATGGAGAGAGGAGCCTGGTAGGCTACAGCCCACAGGGTCAGAAAGAGGGAGCTACTTCACTCACCTCTGTGTTGGTTCCCCTGTCTCTCCCTTCCCCCTCCTCTTGCCTGTTCTCCAAGCAGCAGCCAGACTTGTCATCGTGACACATAAACCAGGTCACAGGGCTCTTCCTGTTTCATGCTCCCCACCCCATGGTTGTCCACAGCACTTAGAATAAACCCTGATGTTTATGGCTTGTGTCTGGCTCATGCCCGCCTCTCCGGGCTCATCTCTCTCTGCTTTCACTCACCCACGGCAGTCACATGGCCTCCTCGCTGATAATACGAGACATCACACTCGTTCTCACCTCAGGGCCTTTGCACGTGGCTGACCTCTGCCATCATTCAGGCCTTAGCTCAAGTGTCATGTCCTCGAGACACCTTCCGTGACTCCCTCGAGAATGAGAATGCTGTTACCTGACCCTACTCCTTCACTCTCACACCTGATTGTTTTCTTTTCTTCATATCCTTTTCACCCTCACAAGCGTTCTTGTTTATGGATTTGTTGGTTGTTTTTTGCCTGGTCCCCAGGGGTTTAGGGTGAATCCTGAAGACAGACATGGTCTCTGCTCTCATGTAAGTAACAGTCTAAGCAAGAGATAGCGAGAAACTAAATCTACCATGGACTTTTCAGCTACAAGGGCCAACAGTTTTCAATTTTTGCTGAAGTGACTTGGGTTTTGCTATGTGTGATCAGCTGAGTCTTTACTACATTAGGCGCCATAAAACTTGCTGAATTCAATTGTCTTTTTTTTTCATTCAATTTATAAATTTAAGCTCTTCCTCTCTCTCTCTTCCCTCTAAGACATGAGAGGGCTTGGTAAAGGGAGCTTGCATGTTGTTTTTGGCAAGACAAATAGTTTTGGCCGTTGATGCTTCTGGCATTTTCCACTACTCCAAAACTCTCTTTCTTCCTCAGCAAGTTTCTTTCAAAAGAGGTTGGACAGAGAACACCAATCCCATTTCACAGACATGAGGACTGAGGCCCAAATGGCTAAGACCTATCATTTCAGCAAGCATTTCCCCTCTGGAACTCTAGGACAGCAGAACAGAAAGAAAACTCTGTATCTTTTCCTGATGTTAAATAGTAGCAGTGCTCTGGGCTGGCCAGGACAGATTTGAATTTTATAGCTTTACCCAGGGAGCAAATTTCTTGATAGGAAAATGTCAGGTCTTTCTTGAGGCACACTGACAGTCACTCACACACACACACACACACACTCAAGCACATACAGGGCAATACAACCATCAGAATTAATCACTCATCCCACAAACATTTACCAAGCATCTCATGTGAGTCAGTCACTGTGTTAGCTGTTGGAGACACCACAGAGACCAAGGCACATCAGGTCTATCCTCATGGCAACTCTCAATAGCAAGGACACATGTCCTAGCTCAGCAACTTGAAAATGTGAAGAAAAACAAAAGTGTGCATTCTTGAACTCAGGGAAGGAGGTGATTGTGCTATAAAGAGACAGTGTTGCTTCTGGCACCTCAGGAAATTGTATACATCTTGCATGGATCTCCCATTCCAGCTTGTGCTTCTTGCAGCCCAGCGTTTCTCATGATGTATTCTGCGTGTAAGCTAAATAAGCAGGGTGACAATGTACGGACTTGACGTACTTTTTTTCCTATTTGGAACCAGTCTGTCGTTCCACGTCCAGTTCTAACTGTCGCTTCCTGACCTGCATACAGGTTTCTCAGCACTTAGCAGATCTGAAATGCTCAGAGGAAGGAGGGAGGGAACCAGGGAGGGAGGAAATCATGTATCAGGGCTTAACAATCAACTATTGTTTTCAACATCCCCCTAAAACAACATCAATTGTGTCACCGGTGCTGGACCAGACTTCACAACAACTTTAGGATCCATCTCTGTGCATCACAGAGGCTACATGGCCCCCTGACTGCTGACTGAGTTCAGCCAATGAGGAGACCTGCAGGGGAGACGGTACGGTACAGGTGTTTATCACTCCCCTCCCTGCCAACACATGCCTCACTCTCACTCCTGCATGGAGGGGAGGGGCTGGTTTCAGCCATGGGTCCTGCCCTCATCAGGCTCCTAAAACACACTTTCCTCCTTTCTCCCTGCCCCCGCCATCAAAAATAGAGCCCTTATCAAATTCTGCTCCATTTAGCTCTTCTGGGCATAGCATCTGTTGCTCACCAGGACTCCAACACCCCAACACACACACACACACACACACACATTTGCACTGTTGTCAAATACATCTCACAGAAGAGGCAAGTGGGGCTGAAGAAGACCGAATTTATGAGGTGAACTAAGATGCTGGAGTCTGTCAAGTTTGGATTCCAACTGCAGTCTCACAGGATTCCTATGATGATCGACGTGAATCATTGGGAAGGCAGTAAATACTCAGTATGACAGGGGACTCTCTGTTTTATTCTACAACTATTTAGGGTCTACTAAGTGCCAGTTACTAACCCAGGGGCCGGGAAGACTGAAGAGCAAAGCAGAAAAAGCCCCCGCCCTGGAGGAGCTGACATTCAGTGGAGGAAAGAGGCAAGACACAATACAAGGACTTCCCCAGAGTTCCAGTGGTTAGGACTGTGTGCTTCTACTGCAGGGGCACAGGTTGGTCCCTGTTGGGGAACAAGATCCTTCAGGTTGCAGAGAAGGGCCAAAGAAAGAAAGAGAGAGCACAATATATGACTTAATTTCAACTAGTGATCCACGCTCTGATAAACAGAGCATAATTCCAACACAGAATAAGAGTGGTGGGGTAGGGTGATAAACTATTTCAGACTGAGGGATCAGGGAGGACCTACATGACAAAGAAGATCAAAGGATGTGAGAGAGGAGGTTGTGTAGGTGTCTTAGGGGCCATGTTCCAGGCACAGACAACAGGCAGTGCAAAGGCCCTGAGGCAGGGTCCAGTTTAGATGCTGTAGGGACAGTGAGGAGCCCAGTGTGGCTAGAGAATGAAAAGCCAGAAGAAAAGGGGTGAGAAATGATGTCAGAGGGAGAGGGAGTTACAGCGCCTTGATGACTATTGAAAGGACATTGGATTTTATTCTAAGCATGAAGAAAAACCATTGCCAGACTTCCCTGGTGGTCCCTGGTGGATAAGAATCCACCTGCCAATTCAGGGGACATGGAATTCAACCCTGGTCTGGGGACATTCCGCAAGCCATGGAAAAACTAAGCCTGCCCCCTACAACTACTAAGCCTGCCCCCTACAACTACTAAGCCCATGCTCCAGGGCCTGAGAGTCACAACTAATGAAGCCTAAGCACCCTATGGTCTGTTCTCCATAGGAAGAAAAGCCACAGAAGTGAGAAGTCCCTGCTCACAAATAGAGAAAGCCCACACAGAGCAACGAAGACTCAGTGCAAGCAAAAATATTGTTTTCATTATTAAGAAAACAAAAGCCATTTCCAAGTTTCGAGCAGAGAAGAGACATTATCATTATTTGAGGTTTTAACAGGATGTCTCTTGCTGCTGGCTGGGGGCTGGACAGAGGGAGGGAAACCAAGAAAAATGTGACTGCACTTGTCCAAGATAGAGACTGTAACATACAGTAAAAAAAAAAAAAAAAGAAAGAAAAAAAGAAAAGAAAGAAAGAAAGAAACCTGCTAGGAAAAGGAAAAAAAAAAAAAAAAAAAGATTTTCATGTCACTGGAAGTGTTCAAACAGTGGCTGGACAACCTGGCAGGGAACTGCACACCATATTCAGGCACCGGCCAGGAACCTGGACCAAGGGGAAGCACCAAAATCTCAGTGATCCCCTGCCAGGCAGGTCAGACATTTTGCAGCAAATTAGGCAGACACCGCTCTGGGCATATTCTTTCCATGTTGCTTGATGACATCATAGATGTACCGTCATGTGATTATTCATAGCTTGTGAGCCTCCTAAACAAGAACGTCAGCTCCATGGATGCAGAGGCTTTGTCCCCACCTGAGTTCCCGAATCAATCACACTGCCTGACATACAGGGACCAAGTAAGTAATGAGTCATTGAGCGCTGAGTGAGCGCATCATGCCATAGTAACAGAGGAAATAGTTGTCATTGCAGAAAGGTACCACCAGATGGCGGTGTTTCTCAAAACAAAGCCCATTCCCCCTTTTTCCAATTAAAGGAGTTCTAGCCTATCAGCACAGCTGAAAAGGGTTTTGCAGTTGCCCTTCCAGCCTTGGGCACCCAAATAACATCATGCAAGTCATGCCTGCTGGAGCCAGACTAAACTTCACACAGTCCCCTTGCATCCTTCTTCCCCATCTCCAACTGACCCAGGCCCATAAGGAAATGCTTTTCTGGACAATCTCAACCCATTTCTTCTCTGAACTTCCCTGCCCACTTCCCTGACCATCCATCCTCCTCAACTTCTACCAAAAATTTGTTTCTGAAATGCATTTCTGGCCTGTCACCTGAAATTCTGTAGTGGTTCCTGTCTCCTGTTGAAGTGGTTTCACAAAAGGTCTTCTGTGATAGAGAATCAGAGACACCCAAGTCCAGTGGTTGAAAATCAAAGTGTTCTTGCAATGTATCTACACTTAGGCCCTGCTTCCTCCTCCTACTTGATGTCTCAGCACACTTTGACTTTGGGTCTTTCCTGGTGGCTCAGATGCTAAAGCATCCACCTGCAGTGCAGGAGACCTGGGTTCCATCCCTGGGTTGAGAAGGTCCCCTGGAGGAGGGCACTGCAACCCATTCCAATATTCTTGCCTGGAGAATCCCATGGACAGAGGGAGCCTGGTGGACTACAGTCTCTGGAGTCACAAGGAGTCAGACAGGACTGAGCAACTAACACTTTCACTTTACTTGAAATGCAGGGGCCCCCACAGAAGTGGGGAGCTGTCAGTGCTGTCCCAGCCTCCTCACCCCCCATCTTCTGGTAACACACCTTTGGCTTGCTTTTGAAGAACCACCCTCTCCACACTCAGTCCACATACTTTGGACAAACCTGACCTCACATTCTTGTTCCAGGGATTGAGAATGTGACCCAGACATGACCAATTGACATACTCCTTCACCCTAGGGCCGGGATTTATTGGGTCATGAACGAGCATGCATCCCAAAACGGGCCTGTGAGAACCATCCCGAGGGGTTTGACTGGAATAACTAGGAAGATGACCTGCCATTCCACTAGGACACCAAGTTGGAGTTACTGAGTACTATTTTTGTCAACACTCAGGTGACAGTGTGCCTGAGATGCAAGCTAACACAAGTAGAGCTAAAAGGTGGGGAGTTCTGCTGACATCCTTGGAGTCCCTGGATCCAGCTGTGTGTGAAGCCAGAACCCATGAATTGTTTTCCGTACCCATACTTTCCTTTCTGAGGTTAAGTAATACGACTCGATGAACAACGCTAGTGCAGGCAATGGAACTCCAGTTGAGCTATTTCAAATTCTAAAAGATGATGCTGTGAAACTGCTGCACTCAATATGGCAGCAAATTGGGAAAACTCAGCAGTGGCCACAGTGCTGGAAAAGGTCAGTTTTCATCCCAATCCCAAAGAAAGGTAATCCCAGAGAATGCCCAAAGGACCGCACAATTGCACTCATCTCACACACTAGTAAAGTAATGCTCAAAATTCTCCGAGCAAGGCTTCAGAAATACGTGAACCATGAAATTCCAGATGTTCAGGCTGGTTTTAGAAAAGGCAGAGGAACCAGAGATCAAATTGCCAACATCCAATGGATCATCAAAAAAGCATAGAGTTCCAGAAAGACATCTATTTCTGCTTTATTTACTAAGCCAAAGCCTTTGACTCTGTGGATCACAACAACTGTGGAAAATTCTGAAAGAGATGGGAATGGCAGACCACCTGACCTGCCTCTTGAGAAACCTGTATGCAGGTCAGGAAGCAACAGTTAGAATTGGATATGGAACAACAGGCTGGTTCCAAATAGGAAAAGGAAGTAGGTCAAGGCTGTATATTGTCACCCTGCTTATTTAATTTATATGCAGAGCACGGCATGAGAAATGCTGGGCTGGATGAAGCACATGGTGGAACCAAGATTGCCGGGAGAAATGTCAGTAACCTCAGATAGGCAGAGGACACCACCCTTATGGCACAAAGTGAAGAAGAACTAAAGAGCCTCTTGATGACAGTGCTAGAGGAGAGTGAAAAAGTTGGCTTACGGCTCAACATTCAGAAAACGAAGATCATGGCATCTGGTCCCTTCACTCCGTGGCAAATAGATGGGGAAATAATGGAAACAGTGGCTGACTTTATATTTCTGGGGTCCAAAATCACTGTGGATGGTGAGTGCAGCCATGAAATTAAAAGATGCTTGCTCCTTGGAAGGAAAGTTATGACCAATCTAGTCAGCATGTTATAAAGCAGAGACATTCCTTTGCCAACAAAGGTCTGTCTAGTCAAGGCTATGGTTTTTCCAGTGGTCATGTATGGATGTGAGTGTTGGACTATCAAGAAAGCTGAGCACAGAAGAATTGATGCTTTTGAACCGTGGTGTTGGAGAAGACTCTTGAGAGTCCTTTGGACTGTGAGGAGATCCAACTCGTCTACCCTAAGGGAGATCAGTCCTGGGTGTCCACTGGAGGGACTGATGTTGCAGCTGTAACTCCAATACTTTGGCCACCTGACTCAGAGAGCTGACTATTTGAAAAGACCCTGATGCTGGGAAAGATTGAGGGCAGGAGGAGGAGACGGCAGAGGATGAGACGGCTGGATGGCATCACCAACACAATGGACGTGGGTCTGGGTGGACTCTGGGCATTGGTGATGGACAGGGAGGCCTGGCATTCTGCAGTTCATGGGGGTTGCAACGAGTCAGACACGACTGAGTCACTGAGCTGAACTGAATACGAGTCTGTCACAACCCTCAATGTACTGACTACTACAATGAAAACATTAGTGCGTAAATAGGGGCTTCGATTCTTCCAGGATTGAACTGAGAATTAAAGGGCATAAAATAATTGAAACATTCAGTAGGGAACTTGAAAAATATGTGGCAATGGAGTCTACCCTTTAAGAATTTACTAGCCGCTCCAGCTCCATCCTCTCCTTTCCTCCACCCAGCTCTCACCGATCATTTCCAAGCCTCGTGTTTGCACTGACTGAGACTGTTTGTTTTTCTTCCACTTCCACCCTCTCTCCCGAAAATAGGAATATAAGAGGGGAACCAGAGTCCCCCTCTGACCGTTACCGCTCCCAGCTGAGCTGGGTCCCCAGCAGGTAGCCAGCAATATAACTGAATTGAAGGTGGGTGATGTCAAGTTCTCCCATTTCAGCTGTGGGATCAACTTCCCTGCCGTAATAGATTCCAGCCCCTCCCATTCTCAAGCCACCCTATGGTATCATAATCTGGAGCCAGACTGCAAAGGTAAAAGTGAGTGTCAGTTGCTCAGTGGTGTCCCACTATTGGCGATACCATGACTATAGCCCACCAGGCTCCTCTGTCCATGGGATTCTCCAGGCAAGAATACTGGAACGGGTTGCCATGCCCCTCTCCAGGGAATCTTTCTGACCCAGGCTCTCCTATGTTGCAGGCAGATTCTTTACTGTCTGAGCCACTAGTGACTGCCTGGTTTCAAATGCAAGATCTATCTTGCTGCTTCATAGCCAAGCAAGTTGGAACTAGGTATCACCGCTTCTTGTCTGCTTGCCTCATCTCTAAAATGGGCATGATAACACTGCCTACTCCACTGGGCTGTTATAAGGCTTAAAGGAGACAATTACCTTAAACCACCTGAAGTAAAAGTTTTAAAAATTAATTTTAAAACAGGCATGTAAAACAGTTCCTCTGGGCACATAAGCATTCAGTATATGTTACTGGACTTTTAAAGCTGCCCTCAACATCTCTCCTTACCACAACCAGTTGTTGAAGTCAGTCAACCCTATCACCCAAATCACTCAGAAATTATATGTATATACATATATGTATATGTCTTGCCTCCTAACAGGTCCTCATGTCTCCTTTCTGCTCTTCTAGCCCAGGAGGCAGAAAATTGACCTTTCCCTGGGTCTATTCAAGATGCCTTGGCTCGTCTCGTCCTAGACAAGAGGGGAGATCATAGACCTTCTGCCTTTTTGATGCCTTCTGAAAGAAACAGCCGAAGCTTTGAGGCTGCTGGGCTCACCAGCCTGAGCTGTTCATACAGTTGGAACCTCTGGGGAGTTGATAATATCGTGTGATTCCGTGAGCTTGGGTGAAACTGTGGGAAAGTACCATGGGCTGCTCTGCCTATTCCGCTTCCTGAGCCTCGATTCCTGCACTGTGACAGGGTGGTGGGCGGGGCGGGGGGCGCTGTGGATGCAGCTCCACCAAGAACCTCGGTCCCACATTCTGAATGACTTAAAGGCTACAAGTGCTCTCTGCTTGGTAAGCAGACGAATTCAAAAGCATTCCTAACAGAGTCCTGCTGTGAGTTTAATCTGGAGGGATCTCATTTGCCATGATTTAGGAAGACACCACATCCAAAATTGCGCTTCCCAGGTAGCTCCGTGGGTGAAGAATCCGCCTGCAATGTAGGAGCCTCAGGAGACTTGAGTTCAATCCCTGGGTTCGGGGGACCCCCTGGAGAAGGAAGTGACCACCCACTCCAGTATTCCTGCCTGCAGAATCCCATGAACTGAGGACACTGGTGAGCTACATTCCATAGCGTCTCAGAGAGTCAGACGTGACTGAGCACACACGCACATCCAAAATTACTTTTTCCTTTGTGTTACCTGGATTCCCACCATTTGCCACTTAAATTTGTGGCAAGAAGCACGGAGTTAGAAGCAAGGGGATCGCCCGTCTCCAAATCCTCCTGGGTCACCTTGGCTGGCCAAAGCCCACACCTCTCTGAGCTATATTCTTCCCATCAGCTGAGCACAGACCTTACTACAGGGCAGAGAACCAGAAATCACACTGAATGAGACACTCAGCTCACAGAGTACACTGTTGCTCAGCAAGTGGTGTTGTTCAGTTGCTCAGATGTATCCAAATTTTTACAACTCCATAGACTGTGGCCCATCAGGCTCCGCTATCCATGTGATTTCCAAGGCAAAAATCCTCGAGTGGGTTGCCATTTCCTCAGAGAATTTTCCTGACCCAAGGATGGAACATGCATCTGCACTACAGGCAGATTCTTTAGCACTGAGCCACCAGGGAAGGCCCAGTAAACGCTAGGTGCCTTCAATTTTGAATTCTTTAATGGTGCTCTCTTTAAAGTATAAGTTCCTGAAGGAAGCTCGCCTCAGGTCTCCAGGTAGAGGGGTTCAGTCAACCATTCTTCTCAGGACTTTCCGGCTGGTCCAGAGGTAAAGAATCTGCCTTACAATGCAAGGGATGTGAGTTCAATCTCTGGTTGGGGAACAAAAGATCCCATATGTCCAGTTGAAACTAAGCTACTTACTACATCTAGAGAGCCTGGCTCTGACCCCATGAATCTTCCCACAGAGAAATATTCCAAGAGACACAACAAGGAAGATTCCGCCTCCAGCCAATAAGACCTGCTTAAGATCTGCATGCTCAGTCTCTCAGTCATGTCTGACTCTTTGCAATCCCATGGACTTGGAGCCCACCAGGCTCCTCAATCCGTGGAATTTTCTAGGGAAGAATACTGGAGTGTGTTGCCGTCTCCTCCTCTAGGGGAGCTTTCTGACCTCTGTCTCCAGCATCTCTTGCATTGGCAGGCAGATGCTTTACCACTGCACTCCCTGACACCTGCCACAGTCAAACAAACAAAGAAACAAAAATAATCCCTCTTCTCCCTGACAAAGTTAAATCATATCTACTTGTCATGGTGACAGAATTTAGATTTTCATTTCCAGTGGGAGATATCCCTGAATATTAATATTTAATATTCATTGGAAGGACCGTTGCTGGAGCTTAAACTCCAATACTTTGGCCATCTGATGTGAAGAGGCCGACTCCTTGGAAAAGACCCTGCTGTGGGGAAAGACTGGTGGCAGGAGGAGAAGGGGATGACAGAGGATGAGATGATTTGATGGTATCACCAAGTCGTGGCCATTCAATTTGGGCAAGCTCTGGGAGACAGCAAAGGACAGGGAAGCCTGGAGGTTCAAGAGTCCACAGGTGAGCAAAAAGTCAGAAGCAACTGAACAACGACTACTCCAGTGGGTGTGAAAAGATTGTTCCTAGAATTTAAAAAAGATAGGGGACGTCCCTAGCGGTCCAGTAGTTAAGATTCCACCTGCCAGTGAAGTGGACGCGGGTCCCACTTTTGCTCAAAGCACTAACCGATAGTGCCACAACTACTGAAGACGAATTGCAGCCAGAAATAAATATATAAAGCACTTTCTTAAAAAGATAAAAACAAAAATGGAATCATCTCCACCAGTGACTGAACAAAATTGGACTCTTAAGTTCAGAACGTGGGGGATACCACGCTGCTGGTGGGGGATGGGGGGTGTCTGGCTAAAACGTACGCCCTAGACCCTGGTACCTATGGCCACAGTCTGGCACTGAGACCACAGTGATGCATTACCGCCCTATGCATCAGGAACTGCCACCCCACAGCCCCACCCACCTGTCCAAGTTTGAGCCTGTTTCTGCCACATCCCCAGCTTTGGCTGGGGTGGGGTGCCATTTATCTAACAAGCAAAAGTCCAGGGGCCACCCAGTTGGTGTCCTCTCTCTGGTGTCACTGTACCTCCACTTCAAGGCCTTCCTTGGGCTTCTCAAAACCCACTCCATTTGCCTTGTAAACCCCCTCCTCCCACCCCGCTCCCGCAACAGTAGCCCATACTCCCTACTCCCACCTCTCACCTCTCCAGCTAGTGTTGCCAGATAAAATTACAGGATGCCCAGTTAGATTGTAACTTCAGGAGAATAATCAGAACTTTTTAATATGGGCACGACCCATGCAACACTGGGGACACATGTATGTTTCCTAAGTATTGGTTATTTTTCTGAAATTTAACTGGGCATCTTGGATTTGTGTTCCATCTGGCACCCTACCCCAACCAAGCACTTGCTCCTTCCTCACACCCCTCCACACTGCCAGAGCCCCAACGGCTGCGTGTACCCTGTTCCCTCTTACCTGGTGTTGCTGAGTGTGCCTTCCTTAGCTCCAGCACCTCCGCCTCTCTCCCACTATTTCTGTTGGATGTGCTGCATCTCTCAGCCCATCTCAATGCCTGGCTCTCACACCTCCACCCTCATACCGCCCTCCCACTTCCATACAACACTAGGTCTCCTGCACCCTTTCCTCCCAACAGGGAGCCCAGGGTACTGCCGCCACGACGGTCAGAGCGAGCTTCAGGGGCAGGACAGGTGCCACGCAGCGTGGGTCCATAACCTGAGTGCGCTGGGAACTTGTGGCCGACAGGCACCGACCCTGAAGCATTCCTCTGGTTCTGAGGCAGAGGCTCCTGAGTCGACCCCTCCCCTCTCTGCCAGGGAGCCATTATTATCCACCAGCATCCATCCTATCTGGACTTCCATGGTGGCTCAGCCAGTCAAGAATCCACTGTGAAGGCAGGAGCCGTCCGTTTCATCCCCGTCAGGAAGATCCCGTGGAGAAGGAAATGGAAACCTGCCCCAGTGTTCTTGCCTGGAGAATCCCATGGACAGAGGAGCCTGGTGGGCTACAGCCCACTGGGTCACAAAGAGTCACACGTGGCTGAGCTAAACAACAACATCCTCTCCAAATTTTTCACAACTTATGCCAGTTAAATATTAAGATAACAGTAATAATAATGGCCCAAGAGTTGCATATATAAAAGTTTATGTTTCTTAGTTCACCCGATTTTTATCTATGACATGCGGAACATGCTATATGACATTCCCATGAAAATCTTGGTTCTAATTCTTTTATGTGAATAGTGTACACTCTATATGTCATAATATGATAAGTTGTACCCAGATTCTGATATATGACAGACAAAATTCCATATATTCAAGAAACATTGTGACTAGATTATCACATGTAACACAGAGACAACTGTTTATTTCATCCATGTGGAAATCAGCACCCGGATTGTCATATATGAGTTAGAAAAACTTGTGTCACATATATACATATATATATGAAAATCTACACCTAGATAATCAGAGGTGACACAGAGAAACAAGTCAGATACAAGCAATACTGAAGTCCATCAAAATAATACATTACAAAAATTAACAGTAATAATAGTATTAGCCAAAGCAATATGCCATAGTTATAGAAGCAAGAAAATCAGCAATAGCTGCCAATACTGTTCACATGGTAAGATAGGCATAATAATTGCCAGGTATCGGAGCTTGGGAGCAAAGCTGTGTACCAGGCTCTTTGTGTCTGAGTCCCTTGGCTATAGTTTCTTTTGTTTTGCCACATTCCAACCGTTTTGACTATCATTTCCCAAATATTTCTCTTTAAAGTGACTCATTAAAAAAATTAAGTGATTTCTTGTTACAAATCTCTAAGAAGATGAGAAGATAAGCCATAAGTTGGGAGAAAATATTTGCAAAAGACAGCCTGATAATGGACTATTATCCAAAACATACAAAGAACTCTCAAAACTCAACAAGAAAACAAGCGATTAAGTCTAAAAAATGAACCTAAGAGCTAGACAGACACTGCACCAAAGAACTACAGATGCAAAACTGAGGTGGCAAAAAAGCATATAAAGAGATACTCCACAGTCATGTAATTAGGGAAATGAAAATTAAAACAATGAGCTACCACTACTCTTCTGAATGTTCTTTGGAAGGATTGAAGCTGAAGTTCTAATACTCTGGCCACCTCATGTGAAGAACTGACTCATTGGAAAAGACTCTGATGCCGGGAAAGACTGAGGGCAGGAGAAGGGGATGACAGGATGAGATGGTTGCATGGCATCACTGACTTAATGGACAAGAGTCTGAGCACACTAGGGAGACAGTGAAAGACAGGGAAGCCTGGAGTGTGGCAGTACATGGGGTCACAAAGAGTCAGCCATCACTGACTGAAAAAACAACTCACAATCATACAAAACCCTATTTCATATATCAGGTATATATTATATTTAATATAACTAAAAATCGGTAAATAGATTTTGATATGTGACACAAAGAAAATTCCATGTTTCAAATGTATATATACATATATGCATCCAAATTATCATAAATGATATAGAGAATATTCTGTATCTTATATAGACTATAATATGTAATCTCCATCCAGATTCTCCTGTATAACAGAGAGAAATCGTCACATATCCTATGTATGGAACTCTGCACCCAGACACACATATTTAACATGTATAAGATTATATATTTCATGCATATGAAAACGAGGACACAGATATTCAATATGATGTCAAGAAATTTTATACTTTCTCTATATGGACATATACATGTATTTATTATATGTATACATGTATCATTTATATACATATACCTGAAAAGGTACAGCATTTCTCACATTTGACATAGAAAATTCCATATTTCATATACATGAATCTGAACCCAAACCTCATACAGGTCAAGAACAAAATTCCAAATTTCATACAGGTAAATATCTGCATTCAGATTTCCATAGGTGTCATGGAGAAAAACTTGTATCTCATATATATTAAAGTGTGCAATTACAATTTCCTGCCAAGATGGTGTCATTATTGTTACTATCATCTTGATGTTTCATTGCCATAAGCTGTGCAAATTTTGGATCGAATGTTGTTCAGTCACTCGGTCATGTCCTATTCGTTGCGACCCCATGACCTGCCAAGTTCCTCTGCCCTTTGGACTCTCCAGGCAGGAACACTAGAGCAAATCTCCATTCCCTTCCCCAGGGGATCTTTCCTGACCCAGGGATCAAATGGAGGTGTCCTGTATCGCCGGCGGTTTCTTTACCAGCTGAACCACCCCAGAAGCTCAGATAAGATAAATGTGGGTGGATAATAATGTATATTTTTTTGTGTATGACAGAGAGAAAATTATGCATTAAACTATATATAAAAATATGAGCTGAGATTTTCATTGGGAATACACTGAAATTGCATGTTTTGTATGTTATATTAAAATCTTAGCCAATTTTAAGTGTGTGAGAGAAGGGAAATTCCTTATCACTCACGTATAAATATTTGTATCCACATACATCATATTGCAGAGAAGGAAATGGCAACCCACCCCACTAGTTCTTGCCTAGAGAATCCTGTGGACAGAGGAGCCTGGTGGGCTGCTGTCCATAGGGTACACAGACTTGGACATGACTGAAACGACCTAGCATGCACACATGAATTGGAGAAGGAAAGGGCAACCCACTCCAGGATTCTTGCCTAGAGGATCCTGCGGACAGAGAAGCCTGGTGGGCTGCTGTCCATAGGGTCGCACAGAGTCAGACACGACTGAAGCAATATAGCATGCACACATGCATTGGAGAAGGAAATGGAGCCCCATTCCAGCATTCTTGCCTGGAGAACTCCAGGGACAGAGCAGCCGGCTGGGCTGCCGTCTACGGGGTCGCACAGAGTCAGACACGACTGAGGCGACTTAACAGCAGCAGCAGCAGCGTATCACATGTGACATCTAGATAATACCATATTGAAAGTGAAAATGAAAGTCAGTCAGGTGATCAGGACAATAAGCAGCACAGTGTTGTATTAGCAAGAGGATAAACAAAGATCAATGAGTGAGAATTGAGAGTCAAAAGTAAACCTTCCCAGTTAACATCAATTGATGTTCTAAGTGAAGTGAAAGTTGCTGAGTTGTGTCTGACTCTTTGCTACCCCGTGGGCCACAGAGTTCATGGGATTCTATCGGCCAGAATACTGGACTGGGTAGCCTTTCCCTTCTCCAGGGGATCTTCTCTACCCAGGAACTGAACTCCAACCTCCTGCATTGCAGGCAGGTTCTCTAACAACTGGGCTATCAGGGAAACCCTCAGTTCAGTTCAGTTGCTCAGTCGTGTCCAACTCTTTGTGACCCCGTGATTCGCAGCACGCCAGGCATCTCTGTCCGTCACCAACTCCTGGAGATTACCCAAGCTCATGTCCATTGAGTCGGTGATGCCATCCAGCCATCTCACCCTCTGCCCCCAGTCCCTCCCAGCAGCAGGGTCTTTTCCAGTGAGTCAGCTCTTCGCATGAGGTGGCCAAAGTATTGGAGTTTCAGCTTCAGCATCAGTCCTTCCAATGAACACCCAGGACTGATCCCCTTTACGATGGACTGGCTGGATCTCCTTGCAGTCCAAGGGACTCTCAAGTGTCAAGGGAAACCCTAATGCCATACTAAATATATTTAACACGCTGCACCCATGTTCGAATATCTCACATACAGAAATTTAGTATTTAATATATCTTAAAATTTGTGTTGTGATTTTTATGTGACAAAAATAAAATTGCATTATTTCATACACCCGAATATCTGATTCCAGATGCTCATGTGATATAGATGGCATTCTAAATTTCTTGTATATGCAAATCTTTAACCAGATTCTTTTCTATCATCCATGGGATAGTCCATGTTTTATAGTATAATATTTTGCACTTGGGTTCTCCTATGTAACATATAAATTTTCGTATTTCACATGTCTTAAAATACACACTCAGATGCTTATATATAACATAAACATCATATCCTTATAGCTGATACAGAGAAATCACCATGTAAAATGAAAATCTGCACCATGATTCTTGTAATCATTATAGTTAAAACTATATATTTCATATAATGACAACCTTAACCCTGATTTTATGAAAATATGAAAATTTCATATTCAATATGCGTGAATCAGTTCAGTTCAGTCACTCAGTCATGTCCGACTCTTTGCAACCCCGTGGCCTGCAGCACACCAGGCCTCCCCGTCCATCACCAACTCCCGGAGTTGACCCAAACTCATGTCCATTGAGTCGGTGATGCCATCCAACCATCTCATCCTCTGTCGTCCCCCATCTCCTCCTGCCGTCAATCCCTTCAGTCCAAGGGGCTCACAAGAGTCTTCTCCAACACCACAGTTCAAAAGCATCAGTTCTTCAGTGCTCAGCTTTCTTTACAGCTTACTTTAGAGTCGACAGGTGTCAACTCTCACATCCATACGTGACTACTGGAAAAACCATTCGCCTTGACTCTCCAGACCTTTGTTGGCAAAGGAGTGTCTCTGCTTTTTAATATGCTGTCTAGGTTGGTCATCAGTTTTCCTGATGGTATATATAGAATCAGTCCACATGTTAATGCTTATGAAATGGAGAATTTCCTCCATGTCACAAATGCAAATCTGAACACAGATTTTTCCGTACAGGTCATATGGAATTTTCTCTATGTCACAAGCATAATATGGACCACTGATAATCACATAGTAATGTATGGATTTTTCTCTATGACATTTATGACAACTTTAGTATAGATTTTAATTTATAATATATGAGGTCTTCTCTGTTACATATGCAAATACATATGTAGAGTTTTATTTAAGTGAAAATATGTAATTTTCACAGCCTTACATTTGACAATCTGTATGCACAAGTTTTATACTTAACATTTGGAATTTTCGTGTCTCACATACAAGAACAAGACACAGTTTTTCAAATATTTGAAATATTCCCTCTTCTCTAGGTAGCATGTGGAAATCTGGGCACTGATTTTCACATATTTGAAATATCAAATTCTCCCTAAATCAAATATGAGTATCAGTGTGCAAATTATCCTATATAAAAATATGGAATTTCTTCTGTGTCATATATAATAATCTACATGCAGACACTAAGATATATGAAACATGGAATTTTACCACTTTACCAACTGAGAATCTGGATGTAAATTTTAATATATATTATAGATTTTCCTCCTGTCAATATGAGAAACTAGGGGCATATTTTCATATATACGAAATTGGGAATTTTCCCTATGTCATCTATGAGAGGCACCTAGTGTATCTTTTCATATATGAAATAGGAAAGCTCCTCTAAGTTATATATGGTAATATGATGGCAGATTTTCATTTGCATGAAATGTATACTTGCCTGCATTTCAAATATGAGTATTTCTGCATACATTATATTTATATGAAATATGAAACATTCTATGCCACATATGGGATCTGGATGAAGATTATTATTTATATATAAGGGATGGAATATGAAAGTCAGGGTGCATATTTCACATATATAACAGAAGGAATATTATCTATGTCCTATATGAGAATCTGACCTAAATTTTTCTGTGTAGGTTATATGAGATATTCTCTATGCCATTTATGAAATTTGCATGCAGATATATATATATAGCTGAGTGCCGAAGAATTGATGGTTTTGAACTGTGGTGTTGGAGAAGACCCTTGAGAGTCCCTTGGACTGCAAGGAGATCCAACCTGTCCATCCTAAAGGAAATCAGTCCTGAGTGTTCACTGGAGGGGACAGATTGTTGAGGCCGAAACTCCAATAACTCTGGCCACCTGATGAGGAGAGCTGACTCATTTGAAAAGACCCTGATGCTGGGAAAGATTGACGGTAGGAGGAGAAATGGATGACAGGGGATGAGATGGTTGGATGGCATCACCAACACAATAGAAGTGGGTTTGGGCAGACTCCGGGAGTTGGTGATGGACAGAGAGGCCTGGCGTGCTGCGGTTCATGGGGTCGCAAAGAGTCGAACAGGACGCAGCAACTGAACTGAACTGAACGTTAAGAAATATGGAATCTTATATATGCCAAATATGAAAATCTAAGTGCTGATTATAGGTATGAAATGTGGAATTTCCTATATGTCACATAATAGAATCTTGCTTACATATGCAAATCTGGCTGCAGACTCTCAAATAGAGGATATATAGAATTTCCTTGTGTCACTTGTGAAAAACTCAGCACAGAATCTGGGTGAAGATTATAATACCTATAATGTAAAGAATTTTCTCAATAGTATGTGTGAATCTGGGTATAAGTTTTCATATACTTGCAACAATGAATTGTCTATCCCATACATGAGAATCTGGCTATAACATTTTAGTTATTTTTATATGGAATATACTTGAGTTCACATATGAAAACCTGAGCAGAGAATTTTACATATGTGAAATATGGATTTTCGCTATCTTACACACATTATCTGAGTGAGAATTTTCATACACATGAAATTTGAAATATTGTCTGTCACATACAAAGATCTGGGCACAGATTTTCCTATATGTGAAACAGAGATTTTTCTCTGAGTCATATGAAAGAATGTGATGAAAGTTTCACGTATACGTAATGTGGAATTTTATGTCACCTATCAGAACCTGGGTTCGGATGACAGTATATATTGAATTTAGAATTTCCTCTGTCACACATGAGAAACGCGACTCAGACTTTTAAATATAGACAATATGGACATACTTATGTCATACATGTGAATCTGGGCACAGGTGTTCATATATGTAAAATGTGATATCTTATCTCTGTCATATATGAGATTCTGGGTGCAGGTAATCATATATATGAAATACTGAATTTTCCTTGAGACATGTATCAGAATTTGGGTGCAAATTTTCACACATATGATACACGGAATTTTCCTTCTGACACATAAGAGAATCTGCATACAGATTTTTTTTAATATATTAAATATGGAATTTTTTCAATGTCACACACGGTAATCTGAATGCAGATTTATATTCAAATATATGAAATATGGAATTTTCTCTGTCAAATATGTAAGCCTGGGTAAAACTTTCACATAAGTGAACTATTAAAGTATCTCTGTCACATAGGAATATCTAGACTCTGGATATTCCTATGTATATATGAAAGATGGAAACTTGTCTGTCATATATGAAAGTAAGAGAAAATATTACATACTACTAATATTAATATTATATATTATAGAATATATTACAATATACACAAAATATAGAAATGCCTCTATAATATGTGAAAATCTGGACGCATATTTTCATACATGTAAAAATCTGCACCCAAATTCTCATACATGACATTGGGAAAATTCAATACTGCACATATATGAAATATAAGTGTACAGATATTCATTCATATGAAACATGGAATTTTCTAAATGTACCGTGAGAGAATCTGGGTGCATATTTTTTCAGTGTTAAGTATGAATTTTATTGATGTTATATATGAAACCCTGGCTTCAAATTTTTATAATATATTTATCTGAAATGAGATTTTCTCTATCATCCAGAGAAACTTAGGTGAAGATTTTTGTGTCTAGGAAATACGGAATTTTCTACTTATGATATATGAGGGTATTGGTTTTTACACATTTCACATATAGATTCTCTCTGTTCTATATGTTAAGGGCAGACTGCAGATTTTCATATATATTAATTATGGAAATGTATCTATATCCCATAGGAGAATCAGTGTGCAGCTTTTCATGATTAATAAACATAGAATTTTCTGTGTATAAGAATCTGGGTGCACTGTTTCATATATATGAAACATGGAATATTCTTTATATCACATATGAGAATCTGCATCCATGTTTTAAGATTTATGGTATAGAGAGTTTTCTTTGTGTAATATGCAATCTCCTCTATGTCACATCTGAAAATCTGGGGACAGATATTTAAATACACAATTCACACTGTTTATTCCCTCCTGTATACAAGAATCAGGGTGCGGACTATTTTATAGATGAAATATAGAAATTTCTCTATCTTACATATGAAAATCTATTTTCATACATTAGAAACAGGCAATTTTCTCTGGGTTGGATATGAGACTGTGAGTGCAGATTCCCAATATATACTATAACAATTTTTCTATGTCACAAACAAACTTGAACAAAAATTTTTCAGATGTACAAAATATGAACTTTTCTCATCATTCAGGTGAATCTTGGCATGTGTGTGTGTGTGTGTGTGTGTGTGTGTAATTTTCTCTATGTCACATATGCAAATCTGAATACAGATTTGGAAATATCTGAAAGATGTCACTCTTATTATATACTATATATGAGAATCTGGATGGAGATTATCATATACCCAGAGAAAATAAAAGAAAATACACAATTTTCTTTCTTTAAGTCATATATAATAATCTGACTACAGGTCTTCATATATGTAAAATATGGACTTTTCTCTATGTCATATATGAAAAAATAGACATAGATTATAATACATATATATGTATATGATCTAGAACTTCAAGTGTGTCATTATTGATATCTGGTTGCATACATTTAATATATATGAAAAATTAATTTTCCCTATGTCACATATGAGAATCTTGCTGCAGGTCATTAAATATATTAACTACGGTATTTTCCTGATAACTGAAATAGGGATTTTGTACAGATGTAAAAGTTGAACCATAAAGAAGGCTGAGAAATGAAGAACTGGTGCTTTCAGACGTGGTGCTGGAGAAGACTCAGGAGTCTGTTAGACTGCTAAGAGATTGAGCCAGTCTATTCTAAAGGAAATCGACCCTGAATATTCACTGGAAGGACAGATGAATATGCTGGATGGTTGGATGGTATCACTGAGTCAATTAACATAAGTTTGAGCAAACTGTGGGAGACACTGAAGGACTGGGAAGCCTGGGGAGCTGAAGACCACAGGGACACTAAGAGTCAAATGTGATTTACTGACTGAACAACAACAAGTAAATCTTGATGAAGATTTTCATATATGTGAGCTACGAACATTTCTGTATGTTACACATAAAAACCTGGGCTCACATTTTCATATACATAAAGTCGGGAATTTTCTTAGCTTGTATATAGAAATCTCAGTGCTGATGCTAGTATATATGAGATACAGTATTTTCTGCTACCAGGTATGGACATTTGGACACAGATCCTGATATAAATGCAATATACAATTTATTCTATGTCATAGATGAAGAGTTGGAGGTAGATCTTTATATATATGAAATATGGACGTTTCTCAGTGTGTCATGTGAAAATCTGGGTGCAGATTTTCATATATATGAAATCTGCAATATTTTATAATGTCTTATGTGAGACTCTGGGTGCAGATTTACCAATATATAGTGTATATGGACTATTTTCTGTATCACATACCAATCTGGGCAAAGATTTTTCAGGTATATAATATAATTTTTTCTCAAATTCAGGTAAGTAAATCTGTATATATATATATATATATATATATACATATATATATATTTCATATGAAAATATGAAATAGGGAATTTATCTTTGTCACAGAATTTTTTCTATGTCACATGTGGAAACTGTTTCAGATTGACATATATATAAAATGCAATTTTCTCTATATATTTCTATAACATCTCCTATGTTCTACAGGAATACAAAGATACTCCTATATATAAATGTGTTGTTTTCTCCATTTCATATATGTCAATCTATATCTGGATTTAAACACATATGAAATATGTGATTTTCTCTAAATGAAATATAAGTATTTGTGTGCAGATGAACATTACAGAAAATGCTGAATTTTCTCTATATCATATATAATAATCTGTATGAAGACCTTAATATATATGAAATACAAAATTTTATTAATTCTGATATGAGAATCTGGATGTTACATTTCATATGTATTAAATATAGATATTCCCTCTGTCAATATGAGCACCTAGGGCCATATCTTCATACATGTGAAATAGGAAATTTTCCATTTGTCTGCTGAGGGTCTTGGTGTGCACTTTCATGACATATGCAATTTTCTCTGTCATATATGAAATTCTGGGAGCATATATTTATATTATAATATACATGTATATATGCTTGTTTCAAATTTCACATGCATTAGAAAGTTCAGTCATTCGGTTTTGTTCAACTCTTTGCAACCCAGTGGAGTGCAGCATGCCAGGCTTTCTCATCCATCACCAACTCCCAGAGGTTGCTCAAACTCAACTCCTTTAAGTTGGTGATGCTATCCAACATTCTGGTCCTCCGTCATAACCTTCTCCCCCTGTCTTCAACCTTCCCCAGCATCAGGGTCTTTACTAAGGAGTCAGTTTCTCTCATCAGGTGGCCAAAGGATTGGAGCTTCAGCTTCAGCATCGGTCCTTGCAATGAACATTCAGATCTGATTTCCATTAGGATAGACTGGTTCGATCCCCTGGCAGTCCAAGCGACTCTCAAGAGTCTTCTCCAACACCACAGTTCAAAAGCATCAATTCTTTGGGGAACAGCCTTCATTACAGTCCAGTTCTCACATCCATACATGACTTCCAGAAAAACAACAGCTGCGACTAGACACACATTTGTCATAAAGTAATGTCGCTGCTCTTTAATAAGCTCTCTCAGTTCAGTTCCGTTCAGCCCAATCGCTCAGGTATGTCCGACTCTTTGTGACCCGATGGACTGCAGCACGCCAGGCCTCCGTGTCCATCACCAACTCCCAGAGTTTACTAAAACTCATGTCCATTGAGTCAGTGATGCCATCCAACCATCTCATGCTCTGTTGCCCCTTTACCTCCTGCCTTCAATCCCTTCACTCCGAGGGACTCTCAAGAGTCTTCTCCAACAACACAGTTCAAAAGCATCCCTTCTTCGGCACTCAGCTTTCTTTATAGTCCAACTCTCACATCCATACATGATTACTGGAAAAACCATGGCCCTGACGAGACGGACCTTTGTCGACAAAGTAATGTCTCTGCCTGTCTAGGTTGGTCATTAACATTCCTTCCAAGGAGTGAGCGCCTTTTAACTTCATGGCTGCAGTCACCATCTGCAGGGATTTTGCAGCCCCCCAAAAATGAAGTCCGCCACTGTTTCCACTGTTGCTCCATCTATTTGCCATGAAGTGATAGGAACGGCTGCCATGATCTTTGTTTATGAATGTTGAGCTTTAAGCCACCTTTTTCACTCTCCTCTTGTACTTTCATCAAGAGGCTCTAAGTTCTTCACTTTCTGCCATAAGGGTGGTGTCATCTGAGGTTATTGATATTTCTACTGGCAGTCTTGATTCCAGATTGTGCTTCATCCAGCCCAGTGTTTCTCATGATGTATTCTGCACATAAGTTAAATAAGCACAGTGACAATATACAGACTTGACATCTACGTTGCTCATATCTTTTCTTTCAAGGAACGAGCGTTTTTTTTAACTTCATTACTGCAATCACAATCTGCCCTGATTTTGGAGCCCTCCAAAATAAGAGTATGCCACTGTTTCCATTGTTTCACCATCTAGTTGCCATGAAATGATGGAACTGGATGCCATGATCTTAGTTTTCTGAATGTTCAGCTTTAAGCCAGTGTTTTCACTCTCTTTCAGCTTCATCAAGAGGCTACTTAGTTCCTTTTGGCTTTCTGCCATAAGGGCATTGTCATCTGCATATCTGAGGTTACTGATATCTTTTCCAACTCTCTTGATTCCAGCTTGAGCTTCATCCAGCCTGGCATCTCAGGATGCACTGTATATCAGTTAAATATACACAGGGACAATATACATCCTGGTTGTACTCCCTTCCCAGTGCTGAAGCAGTCCATTGTTGCATGTCTGGCTCTAACCATTGTTGCTACTTGACCTGCATACAGACTTCTCAGGAGGCAGGTAAGACGGTCTGGTATTCCCAACTCTTTAAGAATTTTCCACAGTTTTTTGTGATATTGCCTATATGAAATATGAAATTCTATATCATATATGGGATCTGACTGAGGATTTTCATATATAAAAATGTAAAAGATTTTTTGTGTTATATATGAGGCTCTGGGTGCAGAGTTTCACATATATTAAATATGGAATTTTCATTTTATCACATGAAAGAATCTGGCTTAGTGTCATATATATGAAACATGGAATTTTATACATTAACATTTGAGGTCAGGGTTCAGATTTTCATTCATAATGCAGCATTAATAAAATAACACAGCGTTTTCTATTCATTATATGTGAGAATCTGATCTTTATATCATATACAGCTCTTGGAGTACAGAATCTAGGAAATAAGAAAATTGAAACTTTCTCTACGTGGTATATGAAAAGCTCAGCAGAGAGTTACAAATATATCTATATATCTGTATCTATATCTATATATAAAATATGGAATCTTCCCATGTCATATATTAAATTCTGGATGCAAATTTTCATACGTATGAAATATGGAATCTTCACTGTATCACACATGATTGTCTGGATTCAGATATAAGAAATCTGGATTTTCTGTTTTTCACATATCAAAATCACTGCCCAGATTTTTGAATATCTTAAATAAGAAATTTGTTCTACATTAGGTATTAGGACATGTTGTAGATTTTCAAATATATTAACATAACATATTACATATAAATATGTATTTATAAACATATTTTAAGTATAATATTAAGTTATAGTATATTTATATAGTGTAAATATGTTTTCAAGTATAAATATATAAAATGTATATAACAGGTAAAATATAGAAGTATATGTTTAAATATATGAAATATACGGTATTTTATAGATGTCAAATATGAAAGTCTGGGTACAAATCTTTATATAATGAACAAAGGATTTTTTTTGTCACACATGTAAATCTCAAATCAGGTTTTAATATAAACATATGAAACATGCAACTTTCTCTGTGTCCCAGGTGAAAATCTGGGCTCAAATTTTCACATATATATGAAATATGTAAATTTCTCACTGCATATATGAAAATCTAAGTGCACATTTTAATATATATGAGATATGATATTTTCTCTCTCACTTATGGATATCTGAATGCAGACTTTGACATGTATGAAATATTGAATTTTCCATTTGATCGATATGTGTTTCTGGGTTCAGACTTTCATATGTATGAGACACAGAGTTTTCTTTATTTCCCTGGGTGAGAATCTCAGTGAGAATCTAAGTCCAGATTACCAAACATATGAAATATAATTTTTTCTATATCATACGCAGCAATCGGAGTGCAGATTTCCATATATATTCAATATAAAATTGTGAGTATGCCACATGAAAATATAGGCACAATTTTTCCTTTGTAGTAAAGGTGGACTTTTATCTGTGTCACTTATGAGAATCTTTTCCAGATATATATATATATATATATATATATGTAAGATGTAGAGTGTTCTGTCACCTATGAGAATTTGGACCAAGATATTCCTTTGTATATAATATGGAATATTCTCCATGCCATATCATGATAGCTTACAGTGAATGCTGTCTGATTTGTGATCTCTGAGAAGATTTAGCTTTGGGAACAGGGACCAGGCTTGATTACTCAAGAGCTTTTGCATAGCAGAGGTTTATTAAAGAATAAAAAGGGACAGGCAAAGCCATCAGAAGGGGATTAGAGAGTGCACCCCTTGCTAGTCTTGGCAAGAGAGCTATATATACCTTTTCAGTTGGTTATTACACCACATCAGAAGAATGTCTCAAGGTTGTGAAGGTCTTACCAGACTCAGTCCCACAATTTACACTTTAAAATAATGAGATTCGAACTAACAATAGGAAGATCTTACCAGACCCATTCCCGTAATATACATTTAAAAGATGACAGGAATATTCAGAAGGTTTTCAAGAAGGAGAAACATGTCCTCAGGAAGAATACATTGTTGTTATATAATCATTGGTTCAGAGTTTAAGGAAAAACATTTCCTTGAGCAAGATCAGACGTTTCGAGTGCAACCATCAACACTCACTTAAAGAAAAACAAAAGTTTGTTCTTTTCTCTTTCTTGAGAACTCTAAACCCCTATCTCCTACTCGAGGGACCCGGATTCCTTTCTCCTCCTGAAGGCCCTGGAGTCCTTCCTCCTTGAGAGCACCAGACTCCTTATCAACCTACCTAAGAATTGACTCTCTCAATAGGATAGCTTTTGTGTAAATCTTCAGAAATATGAATTTTAGATTTGTCAAATCTGAGATTTTAAGTGTAGGTAATCATAAATATGAAGTGTGACATTTTCTCTTATCATATAATAGAATCTTTGTGCAGATATTCATTCATAGAACATATGGAAATTTGCCTATGTCACATATAAGAATCTGGATGGAGAGTCTCAGGTAAATTAAATATGAAATTTTATCCTTATCATATATTGAAATCTAGGTACAGATCATCATATGTATGAAGTGAGGACATTTCTGTATTTCATACTCAAAAATCTGTGCACAATTTCCTATATTGAAGTATGGAATTTTGTCTATGTCATATTTGAAATTCTGGGCACACATATTACATATGAAATATGTATCTTTATTTATGTCATAATATTAAAAATACAGAGATATTCATATATATCAAATGTGAAACTTTTCATGTATCTCATACTAATATGAAAGCAAATAATGGGTTTTATATGAGATGTGAAATTTTAGTATATATTAAACATAAAATTTTCTCTAAATCACATATGCAAAATGAATGCAGATTCATATATCACACACACACACACACACACACATATGTAAAACATGAATTGCTAAGATGATGGAGTTGAAGGATATATGCTCGTCTTCCCCTCTTAGAACTCCAAAAGTGCAACTCGCTGCTGAACAACCATCGACAGGAGAATGTTGGATCCCGCCATATAAAGATACCCCAGATCTAGGAGGAAAGGAAAAGCCCCCACAAGGTGGTGGTAGGAGGGGCAAAAATCACATTTAGAGTCAAACCATACCCACCAGAGATGTTCAGAGAGCTCAAACAAGACCTTGTGTGCACCAGGACCTAGAAAACCCACAGAGACTGAACCAGAACTGCCTTTGAGTGTCTGAGTGTCTCTTGCAAAGGCACAGGTGGCAGTGGCCTGCCATGGAGACTACAGCTCTGGTTGTAGCACACATGGGGTCATGCAGTGTGTGGCATAAGCCCTCTTGGAGGAGGTCGCTGTTATCCCAACTACTGAGGCACCGAGTGACCCACAAACTGCCGAACAATTAAACCAAGGAAACTCTCACACCATTAAGAAAGTTCTAGCACCAAAAACAGGCTTCCCAAGCTGGGAATCCAGGAAAAGGATGGAATATCACCAGGGAATTTGACTTCGGAGGCCAGTGGAATTTAAAAGTTTACAGAACTTTTCCGTAATCACCAAGATTACAGAACTTCCACAGGACAGGGGAAACAGGCTCCTGGAGAGCACAAACTGAACTTTGTATCCACCAGGAACCAGGAGAGAGGAGCAGACAACGCACAAAAGACTGACCCAAACTTGCCTGTGAGTGTCCAGTAGTCTCTGGCAGAGGCGTGGGTTGACACTTGCCTGCCACAGGGACAGGGGCACTGAATACAGCAATGTATTCAACAATACATGCGTTCAAGTCTTTTTGAAGGAGGTCACTATTATAGTAGTAATGATCTCTACCATAGTTCGACCTCAGGCCAAACAACAGGGAGAGAACACAGCCCTGCCCATCAACAGAAAATTGGACTAAAGATTTACTGAGGTTGGCCCCACCCATTGGAATAAGACTCAGTTTCCCCCAAGTCAGTCCTTCCCATAAGGAAGCTTCCAAGGAGCCTATCCCTACCCATCAGAAGGCAGACAGAATGAAAACCACAATACAGAAAACTAACCAAATGGATCACATGGACCACAGCCTTGTTTACATCAATGAAAGTATGAGCTATGCCATATATGGATATCCCAGATGGACGGGTCACAACGGAGGGATTTGACAAACTATTCACTGCAGAAGGGGATGGCAAACCACATCAGTACTCCTGCCTTGAGAACCCCATGAACAGTGTGAAAAGGCAAAAAGATATGACACTGACAGATGAATGCCCCAGGTCACTAGGTGCCCAGTATACTGCTGGATAACACTGGGAAAATAACTCCAGAAAGAATGAAGTTAGTTCAGTCGCTCAGTTGTGTCTGACTCTTTGAGACCCCATCAACTGCAGCACGCCAGTCCTTCCTGTCCATCACCAACTCCTGGAGTTTACCCAAACTCACGTCCCTTGAGTTGGTGATGCCACCTAACCATCTCATCCTCTGTCACCCCCTTCTCCTTCTGCCTTCAATCTTTCCCAAAATCACGGTCTTTTCAAATGAGTGAGCTCTTCGCATCAGGTAAACAAAATATTGGGAGTTTCACCTTCAACGATCAAGGTAAATTATAAGTGGTCAAACAGGAGATGGCAAGAGTGAACACTGACATTTTAGGAACCAGTGAACTAAAATGGGCTGGAATGGGCAAACTTAATTCAGATGATCATTAAATCTACTACTGTGGGCAAGAATCCTTTAGAAGAAATGGAGTATCCCTCTTAGTCAAGAAAAGGAGTCCAAAACGCAGTACTTGGGTGTAGTCTCAAAAATGACAGGATGATCTCTCATTACCAAGGCAAGCAGAGGTAAAAGGACGGCAGAGGATGAGACGGTTGGATGGCAACATGAACTCAATGAGCATGAGTTGACCGAGCTACAGGAACTGGTGATAGGCAGGGAGGAATGACATGTGGAGTCCAGGGAGTCTCCAAGAGTCAGACACAACTGAGCAACTTAACAGGACTGAAATTAAAACATGAATCTTCTCAGTGTCTCGTATTTAATCAGGGTCCAACTTTCATATCCATACATGATAACTGGAAAACCGTAGCTTTTAATAGAGAGACCTTTATTGGCAAACTAATGTCTCTGCTTTTTAATATGCTTCCTCAGTTCAGTTCAGTTCAGTTCAGTTCAGTCACTCAGTCGTGTCCGACTCTTTGTGATCCCATGAACTGCAGCACTCCAGGCCTCCTTATCCATCACCAGCTCCTGGAGTCCACCCAAGCCCATGTCCATAGAGTCAGTGATGCCATCAACCATCTCATCCTCTGTTGCCCCCTTTTCCCCCTGCCCACAATCCCTCCCAGCATCGGGGTCTTTTGAAATCAGTCAGCTCTTCACATCAGGTTACCAAAGCACTGGGGTTTCAACTTCAACAGCAGTCCTTCCAATGAACACCCAGGACTGATCTCCTTTAGGATGGACTGGTTGGATCTTCTTGCAGTCCAAGGGACTCTCAAGTATCTTCTCCAACACCACAGTTCAAAAGCATCAATGCTTCTGCACTCAGCTTTCTTGATAGTCCAGGTCTCACATTCATACATGACTACGGGAAAAACCAAACCCTTGACTAGACGGACCTTTGTTGGCAAAGCAATGTCTCTGCTTTTTAATATGCTGTCTAGCTTGGTCATAACTTTTCTCCCAAGGAGTAAGTGTCTTTCAATTTCATGGCTGCAATCACCATCTGCAGTGATTTTGAAGCCCAGAAAAATAAAGTCAGCCACTGTTTCCCCATCTATTTGTCATGAAGTGATGGGACCAGATGCCATGATCTTAGTTTTATGAATTTTGAGCTTTAAGCCAACTTTTTCACTGTCCTCTTGCACTTTAATCAAGAGGCTCTTTAGTTCTTCTTCACTTTGTGCCATAAGGGTGATGTCATCTGCATAGCTGAGGTTATTGATATTTCTCCAAGTAATCTTGATTCCAGCTTGTGCTTCATCCAGCCCAGCATTTCTCATGATGTACTCTGCATATAAATCAAATAAGTGGGATGACAATATACTGTCTTGATGTACTCCTTTTTCTATTTGGAACCAGTCTGTTGTTCCATGTTCAGTTCTACCTGTTGCTCTCTGACATGCATACAGATTTCTCAATAGGCAGGTCAGGTGGTCTGGTATTCCCATGTCTTTCACAATTTTCCAAAATTTATTGTGATCCACACGGTCAAAGTTTTGGCACAGTCAATAAAGCAGAAATAGATGTTGTCCAGGAACTCTCTTGCTTTTTTGATGTTCCATTGGATGTTGGCAATTTGATCTCTGCTTCTTTTGCCTTTCCTAAAGTCAGCATGAGCATCTGGAAGTTCACGATTCACATATTGATGAAGCCTGGGTTGGAGAATTTTGAGCATTACTTCTTTAGTGTGTGAGATGACTGCAATTTTGCAGTCGTGTGAGCATTCTTTGGAATTGCCTTTCTTCGGGATTAGAATGAAAACTGATCTTTTCCAGTCCACTGGCCACAGCTCAGTCTTCCAAATTTGCTGAGCTATTAGTTGCAGCACTTTCACAGCATCATCTTTTAGGATTTGAAATAACTCAACTGGAATTCCATCACCTCCACTAGCTTTGTCCGTAGGCATGCTTCCTAAGGCCCACTTGTCTTCACATTCCAGGATGTCTGGCTCTAGGTGAGTGATCACACCATCGTGATTATCTGGATCATGAAGATCTTTTTTCTACAGCTCTTCTGTGTATTCTTGCCACCTCTTCCTAACATCTTCTGCTTCTGATAGGTCCATAGCATTTCTGTCCTTTATTGAGCCCATTGTTGCATGAACTGTTCCCTTGATAGCTCTAATTTTCTTGAAGTTATCTCTACTAGAGATCTCTCCAGAAGAGATCTCTACTTTGGCCCCCTGATGGGAAGAGCAGACTCATTTGAAAAGACCCTGATGCTGGGAAAGATTTAGGGCAGGAGGATAAGGGGACGACAGAGGATGAGATGGTCAGGTGGCATCACCGTCTCAATGGACATGGGTTTGGGTGGACTCTGAGAGTTGGTGATGGACAGGAAGGCATGGAGTCCTGTGGTTCACGAGGTCGCAAAGTGTCGGACACAACTGAGTGACTGAACTGGACTGAACTGCGTCTTGACCATTCCATTATATTTCTCTATTTCTTTGCACTGAAATGGGTATATCTTTCTTTTTCTCCTTTGCTTTTCACGTCTCTTCTTTCCACAGCTATTTGTAAGGCCTCCTCAGAAAGCTATTTTGCTTTTTTGCATTTCTTTTTCTTGGGGATAGTCTTGTTTCCTTTCTCCTAGACAATGTCATGAACTTCCATCCATAATTCATCAGGCACTCTGTCCATCAGATCTAGTCCCTTAAATCTATTTCTCACTTCCACTGTATAATCATAAGGGATTTGATTTAGGTTATACCTGAGTGGTCAATGGTTTTCCCCACTTTCTTCAATCTAAGTATGAAGTTTGGTAATTAGCAGTTCATGATCTGAGCCACAGTCAGCTCCCAGTCTTGTTTTTGCTGACAGTATAGAGCTTCTTCATTTTTGGCTGCAAAAAAATATAATCAATCTGATTTCGGTGTTGGCCGTCTGGTGATGTCCATGTGTAGAGTCTTCTCTTGTGTTGTTGGAACAGGGTGTTTGCTATCACACATGCATTCTCTTGGCAAAACTCTATTACCCTTTGCCCTGCTTCATTCTGTACTCCAAGGCCAAATTTGCCTGTTACTCCAGGTGTTTCTTGACTTCCTGCTTTGCATTCCAGTCCCCAATAGGGAAAAGGACATCTTTTTTTGGGTGTTAGTTCTAAAATGTCTTGTAGGTCTTCATAGAACCGTTCAACTTCAGCTTCTTCAGTGTTACTGGTTGGGCCATAGACTTGGGTTACCGTGATATGGAATGGTTTGCCTTGGAAACAAACACAGATCATTCTGTCATTTTTGAGATTGCAGTTGAGGACACAACTTAGTGTCTGAAAGGTGACAACAACCATAATTTCTTTCTCCATTCATCTATCAATGCACACTTGTGTTGCTTTCTGGCTGCTCAGTCTGTCAAGAACTGCCTGAAATGCAGGAGACCTGAATTTTATCCTTGTGTTGGTAAGATTCCCTGGAGAAGGAAAAGGCAACCCACTCCAGCATTTTTTGCCTAGAGAATTCCATGAACAGAGGAGCCTGGTGGTCAACATGGGGTCACAAAGAGTCGGTCAAGACTGAGCGAGTAACACTTTCACTTTCACTTTTCAATTTTAGTCACTCAAAATTGAAATCAACCACATCTTCTTTATTTATTCATCTCTCAATGGACATATGTGTTGCTTCCATATCCTAGATACGACAACTAGTGCTGTGATGAACACTGGGTACACGTGTCTTTTTGCAATCTATTTTCTCAGAGTATATGCCGAGTAGTGGGATTGTAGGTCTGGTGATAGTTTTAACCGGTCGCTGAGCTGGTAGAACATCTGTCTGAAATGCAGGAGACTGTGGTTCAATTCCTCGGTCAGGAAGATCCCCTGGAGAAAGTAATAGGCTACCAACTCCAGTATTCTTGTGCTTCCCTGGTGGCTCAGGTGGTAAAGAATCCTTCCGCAATGTGGGAGACCTGGGTTTGATCCACGGGTTGGAAAGATCCCCTGGAGGAAGCATGGCAACCCACTTCTGTATTGTCTTGGGAATCAGCATGGATAGAGGAGTCTTGTGGGCTACAGTTCATCACAAAGAGTCAAATACCACTGAGGGACTAAGCACAGCACTGCATGGCAGTTTGAGGGGCTTCCAGGTAGCACTAGTGGTAAAGAACCTATCTGTCAGTTTTTGAGATATAAGAGATATCAGTTCAGCCCCTGGACTGGGAAAATTCCCTGGAGGAAGGCATGGCAACCCACTCCAGTGTTCTTGCCTGGAGAATCCCATTGAGAGAGGAACGTAGCAGGCTGAAGTCCATAGGGCAGCAAAGACTGAAGTGACTTGAGCACGACTGAAGTTACTTAGCAAAACCACAGTCTATTAGTTTTATCCCTAGCTTTGGAAATACAAGAAGTCCAACCAATGGCAAGTAAACATGAGACCATCTGGCTGGGGTGGGGCTTTCCTGGTGGTCTAGTGGCTAAGATTCTGTACCTCCAGTGCAGGGGGCCCGGATTTGATTCCTAGTCAGAGAATTAGATCCCACATGTGAACTAAGAATTTGCACACCACAATTAAAGACCTGGAACAGCCAAACAGATAAGCAATGAAAAAAAGAAAGCCATTTGGGCAACACCAGACATCTTAAATCAGTTAATTTTAAAAATTACCCTCTTTCAATTCCCTTGTAATTCTACAACAGCTCTTGTTAGAAAGAAAGACTGCACGTGGTACCTTTAATTCTTTAATATACTTTTATTTATGCACTTATTTTTGTCTGTGCTGGGTCTCTGTTGCTTCACAAGGTTTCATCTAGTTGCAATGAATGGGGGTTACTCTCTAATTGCAGTTCACATGCTTCTCAATGTGGCGGTTTCCCTTGTTGTAGAGCATGGGCTCCAGTCATAGGCTTCAGTAGTTGCAGTTCCCAGGCTCTAGTGCACAGGCCCAGTGGTTGCGGTACACAGGTTTACTTGTTCCAGGGCATGTGGGATCTTCCCCAATCAGGGATGGAACCCATGTCTCCTGCATTGGCTGGAGAATTCTTTACTGACAAGCCACCGGGAATGCTTTCATTCATTCTTTAACACTTGCATGCGAATCACTGGCTTTAACAGAATATAGATGGACTTAGGCTTCAAGCCTTGAAGAACAGGATCTGGTGAGTTTAGACTTAATTTTATTTCTGTTAAGTCAGTATAAATAAACACATGAAGTCAATCCTAGTTCAAGGTGATGAACAAATAAGTCAACAACCTTGAAGATGTAACCACACCTAATAGTTGAGCCCTTCCTGTTCTGAAACTCAGGCACTCGATAAAAATTCTTGTTTTATTCAAAATGGGGGAACAGAAATAATACTGAATAAGAGACATAACCCCAAGACTTGGATTTTATCTCATTAGTCACAATGACCCTTAAGTGGGGTGGCTTTAAAAAGCCACCTGTAAGAACAGTCACTCTGTGGACCCTGGACAGCTGTGGTCAGCAGGCCTGATGTGAATTCACAAGTTAGCTCAAAGCCAGGTCAAGAGGATATTCTAGATCCTGGTTGCTACCATTCAAATGTCAATTAGACATTCACGGATTATGTGGCCCTGGGCAAGCTGTGTGACCTGGCCAGATCTCAGTGTGCTCATCTATAAAATGGGTGTGAGGACGTCCCTGGAAGTCCAGTGGTTGAGACTTTGACTTCCAATGTGGGGAGTATGGGTTAGATTCCCTAGTCAGGGAGATAAGATTCCACATGCTTGTAGTCAAAAAACCAAAACATTTTAAAAGAAGGAAGATAAAGCAATATTACAAGAAATTCAATAAAGACTTTAAAAATTGTAGACATTAAAAAATTTTGCTGATAAGAAGCCCAATGAGAACTTAGTCAGCAACCTGTTTTCATTCTACAACTATGTATCAATTACTCTTCTAGGCCCTAGCAGGGAGCAGAAGGGACTCCCCAGAGAGCTGCAATTCTGGCTGTGATTTTCACTTCCTGGGTTCTACAGACATGAACCTGAATATCATTCCAGAGCACTCTCATCCGACAGCAAGGAGATCTGCAAGCTTTACTTGCCCAAATTCAACAGTGAGCATAAAAGCACTTGGCAAATTAAGAGAGAAGTAGAGAGGAGGGCTGAGGTGGCAGACGGGACACACTGGGAATCTGGGATTAGCAGATACAAACTATTATACATAGAATTAACAACAAGGTCCTCCTGTATAGCACAGGGAACGACAATCAATATCAATATTGTGATAAACAATGATGGAATGGAATATGAAAAAGTGTACATGTCTATAACTGAATCATTTTCTTGTACAGTAGGAATTAATAAAACACTTTACATCATGTATACTTCAATAAAATCAATTTTAAAAGGGAGAAGACAGAACCTAAATGGAGAGTGTACCCACAAGTGAACACAGAGCAGGCAAGCCTGCCCACCACATCCCTAAAAAGGAACATGCCAAGAAGACAGGAGAGCTGGGGAGGGACTCCACCACTTCCTGGTCCCCTTTAATCCCTGGAAAGATCCAAGGCTGGTCCTCCCCATCCCACCACTGGCACTCACTTTGCCAGTGTACTTGGCAGTGTCTGCAGTGACATCAGCTCAAGTGGTGGACATTGACACGGCTGACCGAAGATGCAAGGGTACTCGAGGACCCTGAGCTGGTGACCAGGGGCAATGACCAGGTGCTGGTCACCAGGGTGATGGTGGAGGTGGATGGGTTCTGTGTGATCTCTTTCTGCTGGACACCTGGGAAAGCAAAGGTTCTTGGTCATCCCACTGCCTGGGGAAGGCTGTCCCAGCTTGAAACTGTGGTGGGAGCAGGGCCCAATCCACACTGTTTGAGTTTCTCTGCTTTCAAGGGACAAAGATTCTCCCATTGGGCAAGCTTGAGCAAGGCACCACAGAGCCCTTTTTCAGCAAGGCCTCCACCTGGGTCTTTAAGGACTGATACAGTTTCCAACAGCTCAAGGCTGCATCCCTAAGGATGATCCCCACCCCCTTTAAAGTCCCCACCTAGGAAAACTCAAGGCTGCCAATAGAATTGCATATTTGCTCCAGTCAACACTTAATGATAGGGCCCATTGCCCAGTCTCTATGGGAGGGCAGAAGCCTACCTTTAAGAGGTAACAGAGTTAGCAAACCCAGACATTTCACATGGACCAACATCCCCTTCCCACTTTGTGTAAAATTGTCATTTTCTGACTGTATAGAGTTCCCATGATTCCCCCTCCCTATTCCCAAATTCTCCCTTTAAAACCCCAGTCCCCTGTGTACACACTGAAGTTGACTTCAGTTCATGCTGGACATTTTGCCCTACTGCAATTGTAAATAGCAGATTAAAATCTATCCTAACTACTTCAACTACTGGCCAGTTTTGTTTATCTTTAACAGGACAATCTGGGAATTAGGAACCATACCATCAATGAGCTCCTTCTTGCCCACTTCCAAGTTCCCCTGGAAGGCTCAATATACTTAAGGGCTATGAAGTCAGAAGCCTGAAACTGGTCATCCCAGCCTGGAAGATCCCAGACTCGGTTCTGGCCTAGCAAATCTTTGGACAGCAGGATCAATCCGGCTGTACTCCCATACTCTGTGTCCAATCTTTTGGTCTTCCTCCACCCCAATCTTTGAAGAGTTTCACTGGGGGCCAGTTCAAGATCTGGCTACTCTTTCATTTCACAACCTGCTGCAACTCTTACAAGTTCTCCTCCTAATAGTGCACTCAGTATGTGAGAGTTTTGATCAAGGAGCCCAATAATGAAGGATCTCAATGCAGTTTTCCCCATGAAACAAGACCAGTATCAGGCCTCATGAGAGCTGGACAAACTAGTACCCATCAGATCAGCACTTTGTTCCACTTTACGTCAGCCCTCCTGCTGGGAGCTGTCATTCTGCACTTTGGCAGTGGTTCCTGATGCTGGCTCTTCTTGCTTTGGGCAGGAGGTGGGAGCTAATCCCTAGTTATTAATGCATCCTTTACTATCCACTTCTCATACTGTACTCTTTCAAATATAATGCGCAGGAGTTTTCAGACATGCACAAGGAAACTTATACAAAGGTATTCATGTAGCACTGCTAACAACAGGTAGAAACTGGAAGCAAGTTAAATGTCTATCTGTAGGCAAATACTTTATTAAATAAACTGGGGAATATTACACACCAGTCTAATAGAAAAAGGGAGAGCTATATGCACTGATATGGATTGACCTCCAAAACATGCTGATGGGTGGGGAGAGAAAAAGGCAAGGATGGTACCATTTTTATGTTTTCAAAAAAAACAAAAAACGTAATATTTTTATGACATCATACACACACGCACACACACACACACACATACATACATATATATGCATACATGAATTTGAAAAAGATCTTATGGTTAACAATACCTCTGAGAAAGGGTGCACGATGAAATAGAAAGTCAACAAAGACAATAGATTTCTGGGTGTCTAGGCATCCATTTCACCCTGTACTAAGAAGACGTGTATGTACTGTTTCGTCTTTGAAAAAGACAAAAGAAAAGTACAAAAGCAAGGTGCAAAAATAATTTTTAAATTAATGCCAAATGGAATGTGTCAGGCCTCCAGGATACAGTGGCCAGGCAACCAAGGGGAACTAAACAAATAAAACAAGGATTATTTTTCTCCTGTTTGTGGGACAGAAAAAGGAGCGGGTGCCATGGGGAGCAGAGCCGGGGGTGGGGGGGCGGGGGGAGACTCGGTACGTTTCATAGCCTGCCTGTTCTGGTATCTTGTCCCCTGGAAAGACTGGGGCAGCTGCTGGCTTTGCTGCTGCTGCTGCTGCTGTTGCTGTTGCTGTTGCTGGCCCTGCATCTTCTGCGTGTTCCAGAAGATGGGACTTTGGGGAGGACGTTGGAAACTTACTTGATGAGTTCCACACAACCTGCTGCAGGGCCGGGGCAGTCTCCTTCAGTAAAAGCGGCCTCTGATTTTTCACCGGGCTTCCCGAAGAGCCGGTGGTGGTGGTGGTGGTGGTGGTGGCGGTGGCGGCGGCCAGGTCGTGACCATGCCAGTGGTGCTGGTGGTGGCCATGATCCCAGCTGTGGGAGTTTGCCAGGATGAGCAGGTGAGGACCGGCATTTCGGGGGAGACTGGCTGCCGGCTGTTGTGGATGGTGGAGCTTTACCTATGACTGAAACCAACACATGGAAAAAAAAAACAAAAAAACAAAAAGTTGACAGGGCTCAGGCTGACCTGCAAGGTCTCCAGGCCAGTGAGTTCTAGGTGACCATCCCAGGCTACCATGCCAAGGACCTCCTCGTGAATGAGCACAATCTCACTTTATATGCTTAGGCCACTTCTGCAGCATGTTCTAGCTTAAAACATCAGCCTCCTTGGGTTACAGCTGCTTGCTCACATTTGAGATACTTGCCAAGGCCTCTGGGGGACTGAGGCCAACATGACCCAGCCCCTGGCCTGGAGTTGCCCACCTGCTAGCGGATGACCCAGTGGATGAACAGAATCATTGCAAGTACCTTGTTTTACAAAGTTAGAGTTCAGTAAGGACTCTGAGAAAGACTTAGCCAAAGTCCATCTGGATATTAACAGGAACCCTTTCCTTGGCCAGGAAACCTACAGAGCATGTACCCCAAGGAAGCAGACAGCCTCCCAGTGGCCAAAGCACTGAATAACAATGAATCACCCAGAAAGAAGGGTATTGTCTTTCATGTCTTCTAATTCCTTCCAGAAAGTCTCAGTGTGGTCCTGGTACCTTGACACCTAATTCTCAAGGGAACTCCACACCAAGGACAGAACCATCCCCAGCACAATGCTACTTATGGAGAATTTAGAAGCCTTGCTTTTGTTTTGACTGCAGTTATCCATATTGCATCTTTTACGCAGAGCACAAAATACTGTTTTACCTATTGTCTGGTAATCAAGTTTAAGTCCAAAATGGAGTTCATTAAAAAAAAAAAAATTTAAAGAGCTGCAGCTTCAGATTATAAAATAGATTAAGACAGTAATTGTACGAGCAGGTCTTGGGAATGACAAAAATCATGAATACGAGTGACTAGAGTCTGAAAAATGCTGCCTTTTGGAGTGTATCTACTGGAAGGAACTGGGCTATGAGGGTGGAGGGCAGGATTTCAACAGGCAGCAGGGAAAATGTGAAGGAGAACAGTTTTAGCCAAGACATGCCCAGGAATAGGCAGAATTTTGGTAAGTGAGGACAGGCAGTGAGAAGGGCTAGCCAGAAGGCAGGTTAGAGCCAGAAGCACTGAGCAGCGGAGAGGGGGTGTCCACACAAGTATTCATCTGGGAGGGGAAGGGGGTCAGTTATGACTGCAGGAGCCCCAGGCACTGGAAAGATGAACATGCACCCCCAGAGAGGATCCCCTTGGGTTCACACAAAAACACAGATGGAAGTCAGCAACCTTGATCTCAGGTGATGTGCCTGGATATCAAATAGTTTTTGATGGACTGAAAGTAAAGTCGCTCAGTTGTGTCTGACTTTTTTGCAATCTCATGGACTGTAGCCCACCAGGCTCCTCTGTCCATGGGATTTCCCACGCAAGAATACTGGAGTGGGTTGCCACTTCCTTCCCCAGGGGATCTTCCTGACCCAGGGAAAGAAATCTGGGCCTCCAGAATTGCATGCAGATTCTTTACTATCTGAGCCACCAAGGAAGTCCTTAATGACAACACCTTTCTTAGGGGCTCAGCATGCTTCTGCTGCTTGACTCCATGCCTGTCACTTTTAGATTTCTGTCATCCAGAAAAGACAGGAGTTCTTGATTATTCTAGGGGAAATTTTCAGTTAACTGTGGGTCTGGGGAAACCAAAGAGTGTGAAAGGAAAAGAGTGCTGACAGGCTGACTTTTCTGCCTGGGGGTGGTGGTGTCTTGGTGGTTACACAACTGACTGGCCCTCTCACTCCTCTGGGGAAGAATTCAGTCAAAGCCCTGGGCAAGAACACAGGGTGGAGCTGGGAGAAGATCTCTACCTAGAGTGAGGAGCCCCCATCCTTGCCTAGGACAACCTTTCAAATATCGGTCACAGCCACTGGCCCTTCCCCTTGCAGGGGCAGAAGTGGCTTTGAGCTTGCACCTTCTAAAAGGCAGAGATCCCACAGGCAATGTCTCTAACCTGCAAAAGCAACTTTAGTGCCTCTCTTTTCTGCCATGTGATTAAAAAATATACTGTCCTTGTTGATTAGCTAGCCTGATACCTCCTTGGGCAAAGGGCAACCACAAAAAGGTCCTTTCTCTCTCTCATCTTGCAAAAGCAAATAGCTAGCTTTGTAGCTTGGTTACTGCTCTGACAGAGTCCCATTGGAACTCTTTTCCAAATTAAAACAACAACAGCAACAACAACAGAAGTATGCAATCTGAAATCATTCCAGGCTTGGCACACTCTTGGGGGGTTTTCATTTAGACACCAAAACATTTTAATTTCTAAAGGATACCGATGGTTTACTTGGGGGTTGGGGGGGAGGAAAGGCCATGGAAAACTCCATTAGTCCTAAAAATTTGGGAGTATTTAATCATCTGTAGTCTCAAAGAGAAGTGAATTTCTTAAAGGTCAACACTCCAAAAGCAAGCCCACCCAACTAGCCTACTTATCTCAGACTTAGGTCACTGTCTTGTACATTAAAAAAGGACTTTTTAAGAGAAGGCTGGAAATTACTGATGTGACACAAGTTAATGTAGTCAAGGTCCTGAAGTAAGCTCCTTTAGCCTCTGCTCTGGGATCTCTAGCTAGGATCTCTGGGATCATCTTTCTATTTGAGGATTCAGATTCTATGTATAAGCTGCACTCCTAAATGAAGATCAGTTGGAGTTCACCAAGCACTCTCCAAAACACCCTTCACTTAATAAACTCATGAGTGAAAGCACACCTCTGAAAAGATGCTCAACTGCAGAGTTTCTGACGTGAAGTCGATTTTTCAAGACCGAAATCATCCTCAGGTGGCTCTGGACTGCAACCTCTATGAAGTTCCTCTAACTGAATTATTTTTTCAGAATCATCCTTTGCTTAAAAGCCCCACACATTCAGAGGATCCTAGAGAAACTTCCTTCAGACACCAGTGAGAGGAAAAGCTCAGCTTCATTTTATCAACTGGAGTGCTTTCTATTTAGGGGGGAATCATGAGCTCTTTTAGAGCTGCTGCTGCTGCTGCTGAGTCACTTTAGTTGTGTCCGACTCTGTGCGACCCCACAGATGGCAGCCCACCAGGCTCCATCATCCCTGGCCAGAGTACTGGGGTGGGTTGCCATTGCCTTCTCTGTCTTTTAAAGCACTCAAATGTGTCTCCCTTTTCACTTCAGCTGCCAGGAAGCTTTGAGCCAAAATGGAAGCCTGACTTTGCTAATTCTGAAGGCTGAAATAGTTATTTTTGTATACAAACTGTCCCCCAGACCTGTCACTATTCTATTTTCATCTTTCTCACTGTCTTGATTTCCATTTTATCAGTATATCACAAATCCTTTCTGGAAGGGATGAAAAAGCCCACAACCAAACAAAAGATCTATTTCAGAAAGAGAGGAATAGTATATATGTATCATTCTTAGGAACACTGCCATCTGGGACCCAACAGTTCCACACACTTCATGGAATAAATGCTACTCCTGTTGCTTTCCACAGCATCAGAAGTGGTCCTTCAAACCCCAATCCACACAGAAGTGGATGTTTCAGATGCCATTCATAATTTTAAGGGATTGGGGTGGTGATCCATCCTTCCTGACTGACTCAACTGCTTCTCTCTTTCTTCCTGCCCTGTATCACTGAGAGATATTCCATCCTCTTTCAATGAACTGCAGGAACTGAGGTTCTGGAACAGTTCACATGATACAAACACAGAAGGAAAATTCTCAAAACACATCCCCACTCCTGATTTAAGCAGCCAGACTAAGAAAACCCCAGGGGACACAGAACTGAGAAGATAGCTCCTGTCAGAAGCTCTGTGTTGTCTGTTTAGTCACTAAGTCGTGTCCAGCTCTTTTGTGACCTCATGGACTATATAGCCCACTAGACTCCTCTGTCCATGGTATTCTGCAGGCAGGACTACTGGGGTAGGTTGTCGTTTCCTTCTTCAGGAGATCTTCCTGATCCAAGGATCAAATTTGTGTCTCCTGCACTGGCAGGCAGATTCATTACCACTGAGCCACACAATTAAACCTGGCTATCCCTGTATGTAACTCACAAAATACAAGAGGTTTTATGGCTACAATCTCCAATTTTTCCTTAGGCCATGTCTCCCATGGGCCCTTAATTAATTCTTATCTTTCTTGGGCATATCATCACCCACTTGCCAAGCCAGCTGAGAAGTTCACTGACTGCTTCGCCCATGGGCCAACTATCCTTCAGATCATTCCTATGTTCCCTGGGGGGTCTGCCAACATGCCTGGGGTGTAGCAGGTTTGAGAGCAGCCACTGCTGTTTCAGTCCCTAACAGCAGCAAAGGGGTAACTGCTAAGACTCAGGCAACAGTTCACAACTAGAGGAGATTTAGCTTTGTCAAGACACTTTTGAAGGCTACCACTTTTGAAGGTCAGTAGATACTATCGACATCCAGTTGGTAAAGGTCAGGAATACTGCTAAACATCTTTCAATACACAGGACAAAGAATTATCCAGCATAAAAAGTCAATAGTGCTAAGGTTGAGAAACCTCGGGCCCATGTCAGTTAAATGCAAATATGGCAGAACACAGGCTCAGGTGCACATCATACAATGCCCCTTGGATTTCTAGAGGCCTAAAGAAGAACTCAGCAGTCTACTGCCACTGACCTGAAAGGTCTATATTCTAGTAAGAAAATGTATTTTGAAATGCCTGGGCAGTGTGAGGGGAGGTAAGGGAGAATAAACTCATCAAGGTCTTTGAACTGAACACTTTTATCAGTTTCAGCCCTGTCCAAAGTCTTAACATTGACAAACACTTTAGGCATGTACGTGAACATATAGGGAAAGAAACTGCTTAGATTCAAAATTACTTGACTGCCAGAAGCAACTATTACTTTCTAAGAGACTTCCTTTTCTGTGCTCAAAATCAACCACTTTGGGTATCAAGGTGGGCAGGCCCTGCTTAAGTCCTTGTCCTGCTCAGTAACTAGCTAGATGACCAGGAGCTAATCCAAGGTTTGTTGTGCCACACTTCATGATGTCAGAGGGTGACATGACATGTGATACTACAAATGGCAAGGTGACATTCTAAAACCAAATCAAGAAACTAGAAATTGGTACAGTCACTCACCCTCCTCCACGGGAGATGGTTATTTGGGTTCCTTCCTAGTTTGTCGATCCTCCTGTGCATAATGGTCTTTTCCTAAATCTATGACAAGTCCACTCTCTGAATCGGAGTCCAGGCCCAAATGCACTGTTGGGGATCCTGTCTTATCTTTTCCCTTCAGCTTACCCTTTGTAGGATAAGGCAAGGGTTTTGCTTTGTCTGAAAAGTCCTTCTCAAGCTGGGGACTCATCTTCTCCTTAACTGATCCTGTGCCACTTACTCACTGGCTGGTGATGTGCTTTCAGCTTCTCTTCCATCTCCATGGTGTTTAGAAATTTGGCGGTTTTTTTTTTTTTTTTTTTTTTGACAGCAGATGGCTCTTTGTCCATCTGAGCCCCCTCTTTGTCTTTAGCATCTTCTGGCTCATTCTTGGACCTCTGCTCCTCATCACTGATAGAGTCATTTCAGCTACTGTCTGACTTCTTAGAATCCCATGAATCATTGGGCTCGAGAGCTACATAAACATCTTCTGAGATTTCATTTATGCCTAAATTGAACAAACAAACAAAAAACAAAACCAGCATGTGGTGTAGTCACAGAGTGAAGAGCAGGAGCAGGGCCAAAACGTCACAAATATTTTCCATGCTCACTGCTGGAATAAAAAAACAAAACAAAACACATCACATCAAACTGGCCTGGTGGGGTTAGCAGAAAACTTAAGTTGCAGCTGACTACAGGTGACAAATGGAACTTGCCTGGAGAGGGTTTCAGTTACTGACATTCAAAGATGACAAGGGACCAAACCACATGAATTTCTAATTCATCCAGAGCTCAATGTGTTAGATAAGCTCTAACACATTGGGACACAGAAAATGGGAGGCATGGAAGTGAATGCTACACAGGAGTTGTTAAAACTGATCCATTTTCAGTTCAGTTCAGTTCAGTTCAGTCACTCAGTCGTGTCTGACTCTGCGACCCCACGAACCGCAGCACGCTGGGCCTCCTGTCCATCACCAACTCCCAGAGTCCACCCAAACCCATGTCCATTGAGTCAGTGGTGCCATCCAAACATCTCATCCTCTGTTGTCTCCGTCTCCTCCTGCCTTCAATCTTTCCCAGTGTCAGGGTCTTTTCCAATGAGTCAGCTCTCCGCATCAGTTGGCCAGAGTATTGGAGTTTCAGCTTCAACATCAGTCCTTCCAATGAACACCCAGGACTGATATCCTTTAGGATGGACTGGTTGAATCTCCTTGCAGTCCAACGGTCTCTAAAGAGTCTTCTCCAACACCACAGTTCAAAAATGTCAATTCTTCGGCACTCGGCTTTCTTCATAGTCCAACTCTCACATGCATACATGACCATTGGAAAAACCATAGCCTTAACTAGATGGATGTTTGTTGACAAAGTAATGTCTCTGCTTTTTAATATGCTGTCTAGGTTGGTCATAACTTTTCTTCCAAAGAGTAAGTGTCTTTTAATTGCATGGCTGCAAACAACATCTGCAGTGATTTTGGAGCCCAGGAAATTAAAGTCAGCCACTGTTTCTACTCTTACCCCATCTATTTGCCATGAAGTGACGGAACCAGATCCCATGATCTTAGTTTTCTGAATTTTGAGCTTTAAGCCAACTTTTTCATTCTCCTCTTTCACTTTCATCAAGAGGTACTTTACATCTTCTTCATTTTCTGCCACAAGAGTGGTGTCATCTGCATACCTGAGGTTATTGATATTTCTCCCAGCAATCTTGATTCCAGCTTGTCCTTCCATTTTACAGATTAGAAAAAAAAAAAAACACACACACAAAAAGAAAAAACAAGGCCCTGAGAAATCACTTGTCCTGGGACACAAAGAAAACCAAGACAGAGAGGCGAGGCCAGAGATATGGTTTCTTGAGTCACCACCCACAAATTCCCAAAGCATTAAGTTTTTTACCTTTGTGTCTAGGACTCAAAGAAATAAGCCAAGCCTTAAAGCAGGTGATGAAAACTCAAAGCACATGGGCCACATGGGGCAAGCAGGTGTGTTATTTAGGAAGCAATGGTTTGACCCAACGCTTTCCAGTATTTTGTAATTTGTTGTTTTTAACTTAGAATGTGCTGGCCAATTCACAAATCGGGAAGGTTCATAAAGAAATTAAGATACCAGGCTTGTCTGAATCACTTCTGGGTCCCAGGCCTGGCTGGGGTGAGCACTACTGGCCCCTTTTGGTTGGGGGAGCATGGTCTCCAGGTGACCCAGCTGCCCAGCCCCCATCTGGCTCCCTGCTCTGAAGCAGAGTCAACCACAAATGTGCTTCTACTGTTTTTCTACTTGTAATTGAGTCCAAAGGAAAGTCACCCATTTCCATTCTCAAGCAAAAGGGAAAATGATAAAACAGCAGGAGTTTCCTACATATAAGAGCAAAAATGGGCAAAAGTCTATTTCTAACAATAATTTCATTTACCCCATTTATGTTTTCTGCTCCCAGTAGTGAGTGTCATCCATCTGTAGGTAAATAATCTGATACCCTACAATTTTGAAAAGAGGAAATCCCCATCAAATCTGCATTGTCTTCATTCTAGAGCAATGGTTATCATGAGTGGGATCATGCAAGAGAAAATCATTAAAGGGTAAGAGCCTCAAACAGACCAGCAGGATCAGGAGTTGCCTCCTTTCCTTGTCGCCATGCAGCCATCCTGGGGCAGGCAACAGGATCCTGATCAGGAGCAGAAGCAGGAGCAGGAGTGAACTAGATCCACCTCCTCTAGGGCTCAAATGGAAAGAATCTAAAAACCAAATCTGGTTTACTTTCTGGATCTCAGGGCTTGTGCGATTGTTAACTAAATGCTGGACAACAGAATGACAAGGATGGCCATGCATGCTTGTATACTGGAGCCCACAGGAGGTAAATTCAGATCCTCCTCTGCTTCTATAAGTTATGTGACCCTGAATGAGTGAACTACCTCTCTGAGCCTCCATTTCTTCCTCTGGACAATAGGTTTGATAACAGTACCAACCTTCCAGGACAATCTACGCGCAGTGCAAGGGGCATAGCAAGTCCTCTGTAAATCCTTATTAACAATAACAAACTGAGGACCTAGACCAGCTGCCTGGAAGAACCCAAGAAGGATATGGACTGCAAAATTTCATCCATGTCACTCAGTGTCCTAAGCAAATGGGCGTCCCAGCAAGGAGTGCTTTTGTTAGACAGCCTGGCTGATTCCCAACTACAGCTCCCTTCCTCTCTCAAAGGTCTAGAGAACCCAGTGACAAAGAAACCTCACCTTGGATTGCCTTTCTCTACTGAGACTCAGGCAGCTCCTATTTCTTTATAAATACCCTCCTGACTTTACTTACCTCTTCAACAAACATTCTAGAGCAGTACTATGTGTATAAGACCAAGTATCTTGAAGAAGGCAAGTCTTTATCAGATCTTGATAAGATAAACCCCTCTGCCCTCAAGGAGCTTCCAGTCTAGATTGGGAGGGATACCCCCACACAAAAGGGACCACAGATGCTTTGGAACCATAAAGTACCAAAGGAGGTGGGCAGACAGGGAGGGCAGTCAAGGAAGACTTCCTGGAGGAGGTGATCCCCAAGCTCAGCCTCAGGGATTGGATTTGGGTGGGTAGTGTAAAAAAGCAGCATAGGGACGAGGAAAGGATGCCAGGGATACAGAAGAAGGATTCATGTGCCGGGGGCAGAGGTGGGGCAAGGGCATGGCCCAGCCTGGAGGGGAAAGGTTTGTGTTGGACACATTGGGCAATTGTGGGATACATGTGATCCTGAAGTGAAGACACTGACATGTGCAGAGAAGCACACTGGCAAACTCAGGAGGCTCTTTCTGCTTCCAAATTTTCTTACAACTGGCACCTCAAATCAGCAGGCTGCTGCTATCAAAGAACGCACTCTGACAAACTCAAAATACCTTCTGAACAATTAACTAGCAAATCTGAAATATTCTTCCAGGAGAAATTATTATTAACTTTCTGTTGTTGAATCAACAAGCCAAAGTTAAACCTGCTGCTAAAAAAGCAGCCGGGATTGGGCTTTCATCTCTTTCAGGTGGTACCCCTAAAGACAGTAATGATGGTGATAATGATATAAGCACACCAAGACACACACCTTATTTTGCTTTGCAATTCTCTACCGTCTTGTCGAGATTTAGCTGGAATCTGCTGTGAATCTGCCGCTTGGGGAAGAGGAGAGGGACAGAAGCAGACTGCTGATGGACAGACTCACTTAGCTCCATCAGGTCCAACTTGGCCTTGCTTCAATCTTGAACACACCACCACACCCTCATGAGATCAGGCACTGGAGGGAAAAAGTGAATAACTCTCATCACTTGGCTTCTTTTTTGAGCCCAGGAGGAAAAATCCTTAAATATTGCTATCGTTTATCCCAACGATATCATCTACTCGACAGCCTGGGCTGACTTGGACATAAGAAGCTGAGAGAACATTTGGCAGGTTTCTACTGAACTATTGAGAGAGTCATTTCCTAGGCAGGTTGGTAAGAAGTCTAAGGGTCCCCAAGGAAAGAGGGGTCTATAATCCTCAAGGAGGAAGAATGGACACATTTTTTGGTCCCTCTACATTCCTTAGGGTTATATAACAATAATGTATTCTGCTTGAGGACAGTCTCTGGAAAAAGCCTTCTGGCTAATCCTGTTATTTTAAGGTGTAGATTATGGGAGTAGGTCTAGTGAGGTCTTTACAACCTCCAGACATTCTTTTGATTCACTGTAATAACTAATTAGAGAGTACATAACTCCATAGCTAAACACTAGCAAGGGGGTGCTCTTTCTGCCCCCTTCTGATGCCTATGTCAGAAGCTTTATCTTTTTATAGTTTACCAAAACTTTATTACACAAAAGCTCTGAGCCATTAAGCCTTGTCTCAGGCCCCGGATTGAATTCTTCTCCTCCAGAGGCCAAGAATCCTGGAATCTTTTCATGGTTCAGCAGCAACCTTTCATCTTGGGAACTTGTACGGTAGTCTTCAGGACAAGGTAAGAATGCTTGGCGCTCTACTTATTTGTTCTCCTAGAAAACACATTTTCTGCTGTACTTCACTAACTCGACGGTGTGCTTGCTTGAGTGAATGAAACACTCTGAGCGAAGCAGGTGAGGAGCCCTGATCTGTGGTTCCGTGGCGACCTCATATGGCTTATGGCAGAAATCTGTTGTGGGCTTATACCGACCTGCCAATGTTAAGAGGCATCCAATGTCTCCTTCAGAGACTGAACAGAAATGGGCAAAGCATGTGAACTGAACTCTCCTTTCTCAGTCAAACTTTTTGGTCTCCCTGACCATCTCATAACTCCTTGGAAATCAGAAGTACTAATCTAATCTGTGGAATCTTTCAAGACTTTCAAGGGACTGGTAATCTATGCTGTTACTGTGAACTATAACTTAGGTCCCAAACTTGGATTTGGTAGTCAGGAAGCACTTAGCTTCACTAGGCATGGAAAGTTTGGAAGCTAGATGGAGCTCTAGGTCCAAGAGCATTTCTGAGGTTAAAGCTTACTCATATTGGAACTACAGTGGACGTTTTTTCCTTTGGTAATGCTGGCTCTTACTGGACCAGAGGAGACTTATACTGGTGTGGTGACACTTGGAAGGAACATTTCAGTTTTATGTTCGTGTCGGTCTTATTGTGGTCAGGAATATAGTCAGGGTCGTGCACAGGCACTCAGGTGACGTTTCCCCAGCAGTCTTAGCTTTGGAAGCATTCCGGAAGGTTACTGATTGCACCCCAGGTGGCATCAGAGGATAGATTTGATCCCCAGGGCTAAGACACACCTGGTCTTCCTCGGTGATACTTACAAGAGCTTTGTAGAGTTACAAGGAAATTGAAAGAGGGTAATTTTTAAAATTAACTGATTTAAGATGCCTGGTATTGCCCAAATGGCTTTCTTTTTTTCACTGCTTTTCTGTTTGGCTGTTCCAGGTCTTTAATTATGGTGTGCAAATTCTTACTTCACATGTGTGATCTTGTTCATTGACTAGGAATCAAACCCAGGACCCTGCATTGGAGTTTCAGAATCTTAGCCACCAGACCACTAGGGAAGCCGCCCCACATGGTCTCTTGTTTGCTTGCCATTGGTTGGACTTTTTGTATCACCTTCCATTGATTTGGTCCAAGTAGTCTATTTACAGATGAGAAAACTGAGGCTGCCACGCAGCTCTGGCTAGTGTTCACACCAAGCCAGTGTTCTCCACTCCTGTAGCCAGTTTTATTCCATCTCCTATAGTTCTCCCCTTTCCTTGTGGAGCAAAATTGAGGAATGAACTTTTTGATAGGCATTTTCATTGCAGTTAGGGAAATGAATACAGCGACATAGTTTTGGAGCTGGTGAACTTGCTTGTGTCTGAGGTGACCCAGAGTGGTAGACCCAGATTTGTGTGTTTTGGCAGAAGGGGTCTTTTTATTAACGCTTAATTCTTTGCTATATTTGGAAGTGAGAATGAAGGTCTGACCACAAATTCAAGATTTCTTTAAAATGAAATATAACTATGGCATTAGTAAAGTATTGACTTTCATCCACTTTCTAAAGTGTTCTCACAGAGCAATTTTGTTTGACTATTTTAAATGGACCTGAGTTGGGAGGTCCCTGCAGTATGACTGACCATAAAGCCCAAAATGTTTTCTTGCTGGCAGCCTCCACCTGTGGTCTCTGCAACAAGGGGGAGAACCAATATTTCACCAGACACTATTCATTTTCCGCCTATTATGGGGGTGAATTGGAGGTTACTCTTTTGGGGGTTGGCAGCAACTTTGTGATTACATGTTCATGAGAATTAATTCTTTTGTGAAAATAAGAAAACAAGTATTTATGAACTCCTCAGCAGGTACAGACCACAGTCTTCCCCCCCCCCCTTTTTTTCCCATTTAATCCCTGTACACACCCTACAAGGGGGCACTGTTATTATCCTTGTTTTATACATGGCGCTCAGAGAGAATTGTGGATGATAAGATATAATTGCAGGAACAAATCTCGGGCATTGGATACAAGGGTTCTCTTTGTCCTGTTTTCTTGTTCAATTGGAGAAAACTGCACAGCACAGCAGTGTCTTGTCAGTGACTGGGCCAGATCTGAGACCTGGCTTGGTCTCCTGTCCCTCCTGTGATGTGGGAGGGCTCAGAGGTATGTGCCCATTTAGGTCACCACAGAGCATTGATTAGAGTTCCCTGTTATGAACTGTAGGCTCTCATGAGTTATCTATTATATGCATAGTAGTGTATATGTGCACTATGTACATATGTCAGTCCCGGTCTCCCAGTTTGAGTCTCCCCACTTTCCCATCCCAACCCAGCCGTAAGTTTGTTTGCTACATCGGTGACTCTGTTTCTGCTTTCCCAGTCAGTTCACCTCTATAAGCGATGTTGAACAATATGTTTTCTCTTTCTGTCTCACTTCACTCTGTTTGACAGTTTCTAGGTTCACCCATGGAGAAGGAAATGGCAACCCACTCCAGTGTTCTTGTCTGGAGAGTCCCAGGGACGTGGATGCCTGGTGGGCTGCTGTCTGTGCAGTCGCAGAGAGTTGGACATGACTGAAGTCATATAGCAGCAGCAACAGCAGCAGTGGGTTCACCCACATCTCTGCAAATGACTCTGTTTCATGCCTTTTAAGCGGTGAGTTGTACTCCGTTGTATATATGTACATTTTCTGTATCCATTCCTCTGTCAATGAACATTTTAGGTTTTGTCCCTGTCCTGCCTACTGTAAATAGTGCTACAGTGAACACTGGGGCGCATGCATCCCTTTGAATTATGGTTTTCACCACATACAAGCATGTGCTTAGGAGTAGGATTGCTGGGTCCCATGGTAGCTGTATTTTTAGTTTTTAAGGCACATCCACATAGTTCTCCTTAGTGGCTGTACCAATTTACATTCCCAGCAACAGTGCAGGAGGGTTCCCTTTTCTCCACACTGTTTCCAGCATTTATGGTTGGATATTTTTTGATCATGGCCATTCTGATTGATGTGAGGTTGACGCCTCATGGTAGTTGTGATTTGCATTTGTCTAATAATCAGTCATGTATATTCCTTAGACCCCCACCCACTAAGATGTTACCTGGAACCCTAGCTCTGGGAAGCTGACTCTCAGCAAAGCTGACCGTGCACTCGTATACACAAGGAGGCTACCTGATTCACAGTGAGTTGAATGGTAAGTCTCTTTCCTTGTTCTGTACTCTTAAAACATCTGATGATATCCAACAGAGAAGATACCTGAGACACCACCTTCCAACAAAACTGCGTTCCACGGTTACGATCTCTGGCCCTTGTTCACCAGACCCTTCCCATGAACATCTACATATCCCTTGTAAAACTGCCAGACCCACAGTTAATGGCCCCTCATCTTCTGTCTCCATCCTCCCCAACCCTCACCCCACAGGAAGAACTGTGTCCCCTGACACAACCCCAACATATGACTTAACCCCCTCTAGAGCTCTCCATGGACTGGTAATTCCCACGTGGTAAACTGAGAATTCTACATGGAGCTGAAGGATTTGTCCTAAGGACCTGCCCAAACAATACACAGACACATACAGTTAGTTGATGCTCTTTATTTATACTTTGGAATTATTTCAGGCTTATTTGTGTCTCCCTCTCGATCTGTTTCACTTGATCCAGACCACTCTTCATTACTTTCCCGTCCAAGAGATCTATGGTGGCCACTGCTCTGCACATGAAGCAGCTTCTTAGGTATTCTAGTTTAGACAAAGGGGGACACTCCATCATGAAGTTTCTCAAAATCAGGGGGTTCCTTTCAAAACAGAAAAGAGACACACATATGTAAACCTACCTTCTCTGAAAACACTAAAGACAGCTTTAAACCTGCAAGGCAGTTCCAAGGAGAGAGTGACTGTGAACTTTCACATTTCCTCTAAGTACCTACCAAACATCACGCACCGCAGTCTTCACTGTACAACTACTTACCATAGCTAGGACACAGAAGCAACCTATATGTCCATCGGCAGATGAAGGGATAGGGAAGTTGGGTACAGATGCACAATGGTATGTTACCCAGCTCTAAAATGGAACATGTCAAAGTCAGTTCTAATGAGCTGGGATGAACGTGGAGCCTATTATACTGGGTGAAGTTAAGTCAGAAAGAGAGAAACACTGTATGTTAACACAAATATATGGAGTTGAGGACCATGTAGGTGGTACTGAACATCTAACATGCAGGGCAGCAAATGAAGACACAGACATATAAAGAACAGACTTTGGACTCAGTGCGAGAACATGAGGGTGAGTTAATTTGAGAAAATAGCCCTGAATCATTCACATTACCTTATGTAAAATAGATGACCAGTGCCAGTTTGATGTGTGAAGAAAGGCAACCAAAGTCATGTTGGGGAGGGCAGTGGGTTGCAGGTTCAGCATTTGGGGGGACACGTGTATACTTATGGGCTATTCTTGTTGGCCAGTGTATGGCAAAACCTGTCACGGTACTGTAAAGTAATTATCATCCAATTAAAACAAATAAAAGACTATTCTCCATAATCCTGCACAGTGGTCAGTATTCTCAGAATGAGGGTGGCAGGGGAAAATGATACAGAAGAAAATTAAAAACAACAACAACAAAACTAGTGTGATGACCAAAATGGAATCAAAAATAGTCAGTGGGGGAACAGCCTTGCACAAAGGAGACTCACAGACCTTTGTGGAAAGGGGACTTCCATGAAGTGAGCAAGGTCAGCACAGGGCCTACCAGGCCCTGAGCCCCATGCGTGCACCGCCAAGAACTCCCACATAAATCACCAATTCTGGCCCAGTGCCCATGTGGCACCCTACCTCAGCAATCCAGTCAGATCCTGTGAAGTTGTGGTCAGAGAGCCAGTTGAAGAAGTTTACGCTGCTGTTGTGGTGCCTGCAGCAGCATGCCTTACATTCAAACCCCTGGTGCCACTGAATTGGAGTGGAATGGGATGCTCGGTATCCTGCAGGAAAAGGAGTATGGGAGAAAGACCTAAATCACTTTCCAATTCAACCTCCACTTTTCTGCCCCCACCCCCCAAATCCAGGGAGCTGCCTCTTACCAGTGACGTTAATGAGACACTCCTTAACAACCATTTCATTTTGGAGATACCTATTCCTCTGAAAGTACAATGTAAATGTGCGGTGATGAGTGGGATGCCGGAGTTCCTCCACCTGCCAGGACAAAATGTGGCGGGTGGGGGTGGGTGGGTGTGAAACCTCTTTACAGAAGAGCTGCCCTTTCCTGTCTTCAGGGATAAACCACATCCTCTCCCCTCCCCAGTCACCTCCCCTCCACAATGATCAGGGTCCCCTGCCTGACCTTCAAGTTGGTCATGAAGTGACACATGTCTCGCTCTTGGTTGGTCATCATATGTGACATTTGGGGGTGGTTCATAAACTGCTTTAGGTCAAGGAGCCTCTAGATGCTCGAGGTAAAAGTGCCAGAAGAACAAAGCTAGCCTAAAGAGTAGAATGGTTCTGTCTGACTTCAACTTGCTCCTAATTAACTTGTCACATTTCTGTTCATGAAGACTGTCTGAACGCCAGATAAGGCTGTGCTTAGGAATGCACTACCAGAAGGAGGTTCTCTTCCTAACATGAAGGCCCCAAACTCCATCTCAGCCTCCTGAAAGTTAGCTTACTTCTGGAGAACACGCACTCCTAGCTACAACCAGTATGAGCACATACACATACCAACCTCCCCCCAAATACACTCAGCTTTTCAAAGAAGATCTGGATTCCAGAGAAGCCTTTTCTCTGAAGAGTCCCTGGTGCTAACTACAATTCTGACTGAGACCTCTGCAAGTAAAGCCCAAGTACTGATTTGTGCAAGCCAGAACAGCAAGGACATCATACCTAATATCAGGAACAGATATGCAGGATGGTAACCTATACCCATCATCCAAAAAAATATTTTGTACCAGAACTCTCAGATCTGTAAACTGCTCCTGCAATAGCACCGAGTAAAAAAAGAAAATTCACAAGCACCACACCAAGGGATACAACTTCAACCCAGAAACCACGGATTCCCTGGATGATGGCGCTTCTGTGTTCTAGATATAGCATCTGCCTCTGACAGTTCTTATGTTTTAGGTGAGCATCGTCCTTTTAGGCTTTCTTATTCATGGGCTCCAGCTCCAGCTGCAGGGTCACCAGCGGCTCCAATGCAGGCCAGTAACTCGGGGCTCTGGGCCCTGGATATTCCTGGTTCTGCTTCTCCAAGCACACCTGCTCCTGCTCCTACACCACCACCTCCACCTCCTCCATGACGTCTAACACCAACAGCTGCACATCCTGCCCCATTCCCGATACCTCTCCCTCCTCCAGGGCAGCACCTTCCTCCACTGCCTCCACCCAGTAGAGGGTGGCCTCCACGCCTGGCACACCACCTGGGGCCTGCATGGACTCTGCCGCCCCCACCGGGCTGCTAGGCCCCAGGGCCCCTCCCTCCTGAGGACCCGCGCTCACAACTAAGATCCAGGATCCCGGGGTGATGCCGCCTTCCCCGTCCCCGTCTCACTCTCCATGGTGTTCTGGCCATAGCCCTGAGGGGCGAAAAAGCTGGCCGTGAGAGCAGGTGTCCCTCACAGCCCACCCACCAACCGCAGCCCCCTTGGCATTAACAACAGATTGCTTGCCCACAGCCAATGAGCAGAGAAGGGGAGACAAGCATGCGCAGAACTGTGCGTCCCACTCACGTGTAGGATGGTGGCCGGAAGGGGCTGAACTCCACACCCTGACCTCCAGACATCGGGACACGCCCCTTGGAATTCTGGGCACTCTGGCCGCAGGTGACCCAGCGGCCAAACTCGGCCCTCCGCAGAGTGCGCCGGTCCACGCAAGCCGTTTGCCTGACCAACAGTGCAGAAGTGCGTCACCAGCGACCGGGAGAGCCAGGCCAGTTGGAGGCGAAGGCAAAGAACCAGAACCTGACGCTGCAACCATCCTCAAGAGTGACAATGCCTCTGGGGCAGCGGGTGACTCCGTGTGCTCAGAGATCCACACAGGTGAGACAGGGTTCCTGGGTACCTCAGGGACAGAGGGGCGCACCTGGGATCCAAACTGCAAGCCCTGGGCAGGGCGTGGGGCTTGGGGCCCGGGGGACGGTGCAGGGGATCATGGTGGCTCAGGGAAGCGGGCGGGGCTTATGCCGACCTCACCGACGGGCACCCGCTGCAGAGTGCATCCCTCAACTTGTGCCTTAGGCTTGAGCCGTGTCAGGAGTGCAGCCATCCTCTGATGAAGAAGCAGAGCACTTTCCTCAGCTCGCTGTCCAGGCCCCACAACGCAGCCCCAAGCCAGACACCCTGGAGCCCCTGACCTGCGGGCTTTCAGCTCTTGGCCTGTCCCCCGGCCTGGCTTAGAGCAGGCATCCGGGTGGCTAAGGATGTGCACCCGCGGATGCACTTCCCAGAGGAACAGAGCTTCTCCAGCAAGTGTTTGAAGTGGAGCAATGTGCTCCTCCTGACCATTAGTTACTCCTGCCTCCCGGCTGCACAGCTAAGGTGGGAACCCTCAGGTTAAGTGCCTGGACAGATGCCACACTCACACTCTGCCTCCTAGGATGTCTGGTGTTTCACACTGAGCACTTGCCTTAGGCCAGACACAGACTCACACACACACACACACAAACATATGACTGAAGCACACACACGCACACGTGCCAGGCACAGGGACACTGATGCAAACAGGTGTTTCAGAGACTGAAGAACCAGTGGTTCACATGAAATGGCTAGACTTCCTTATTTCTCTGAGGAAAATGTCCATTTTGATTTTCAGATGTGAAATATAGAGAAGTCCAACTTTCATGAAGGAGAATTAACGCCTAGATTTTGATACAGGTAGTAAAGAGAACTCCGTATTTCATGCGGGACAGTCATTGTTTTATATATGAGAAATACAAAGAATTAAGTATTTCACAAAGAAACAGTGGTGCCAAGAATTTCATTGTTGAAATAGAATTCCAATTCCATGTTGATTCCCCACATCTTAATTACATACTTCATGTCAGTAAACTTTCATTGAGACTTTCATATAGGCAAGGTATACAATTTCACAATTCTAGCAGGAGAGCCAATGCTCTACTTTTCATATCTGAAATACATAGAATTCCCCATTCATGTAGGAAAAAATGTGCACAAATATCCACATGTGAAACAGATAAGATTCCATAAACGACAAAGAAAATTATAGATGTATTTCAAACATGAAATACAGATTTCCTATTTCATGTAGAAACATCTGCACCTATGTTCCCACCTGTGAAACAGAGGTGGGAACATATTTCATGCAGAAAAAATCATCTCTCAGGTGTTTATCTGCACGAAGCAGGGCACGCAAAGCAAGCACTCTGGAACAACCCAGAAATGCAGCATCGGAAGGGATGTGGGAGTGGCTCCAGGATGGGTGGGACCCCTATATACTTATGGCTTATTAATGTTGATGCATGGCAGAAACCATCACGATATTGTGTAGTATTTAATCCCCTGTTAAATTTTTAAAACAAATTAAGTTTTGAGAAAAGGAAAAGAACAAGGGGCTCAACTGTCCTCTGTGGTGACTTAAATGGGAAGGAAATTGAAAAATGACAGGATATATGTACATCTAAAATTGATTCCTTTTGACGTATGTACAGCAGAAACTAAAGCAACATTGCAATGCAACTGTAATCTGATAATGATTGTTTGAAATATATTACATGTCAACTATAATTCCAGCAGTGAATAAATAAATGGTAGCCCTGTTGGCAATATATGTTCTTGATAAGAAAAGATGTCCCATATTCTTAAATCAAAACAATTAATAGAATTTTCCATACTATTCAAAGTCATTTTTAGATATATTGCAAGCCTTGTCTAATTTCCAGTGACTTTTATAATAGAAATAGGAAAAGCAGTTCTAAAATTTGACTTCCCAGATTATTCAGTACTTAGAAATCTGCCTGCTATTGCAGGAGACATGGGTTCTATCCATGATCTGTGATGATTCCACATGCCCTAGAGCAGCACTTATACCACAGATACTAAGCCTACATGCTAACTCCCAGGAGCCACAACAAGAGAAGCAATGGCAATGAGCAGCCAGAGCACTTCAGCAAAAGTTAGCTCTTGCTCACTAAACTAAAAGGTTTGTGACTAGCAAAAGAAACAGTCAATATTTGTTTCTATCCATTTTTCTTATTACTTCCTAATTTCTATAGTAATCACTTGGTTATTTATCAGCACAGTATTTAGTCTCCATTTGTATGTGTTTTTTTACAGGTTTTTTCCTGTATGGCATTGTTTTCAGAAGTGGCACTTGATATGATTTCAGTTTTCTTAAATTTCTTGAGGTTGATTTGTCACCCAAGGTATGAGCTATCCCAGAGAATGTTCCATGTGCACCTGAGAAGAAAGTGTATTCTCTTGCTGTTGAAGAAATGTCCTATAGATAGCAATTAAACCTATGTGGTTTATTGTTTCATTTAAAGGTTGTTTCCTTATTGATTTTCTCTGTGGAAGAACTGTCTGTTGATATAAGTGGAGTAATGAAATTCCACAATTATTGTGCTACTGTTGACTTCCCCTTTTATGGTTGTTAGCATTTGCTTTATGAAATGGCATTCTGCTATGCATAATAAAAATCAGAGACATTACTTTGTCCACAAAGGTCCGTCTAGTCAAGGCTATGGTTTTTCCAGTAGTATGTATGCATGTATAGTAGTGAGAGTTGAAGCTGAGTGCTGAAGAGTTGATGCTTGAAGCTGAAACTCCACTACTTTGGCCACCTGATGCAGAGATCTGACTCATTGGAAAAGACCCTGATGCTGGGAAAGATTGAGAGTAGGAGGAAAAGGGGATGACAGAGGATGAGATGGTTGGATGGCATCACCAACTCAATCGACATGAGTTTGAGTAAACTCCAGGAGTTGGTGATGGACAGGGAGACCTGGTGTGCGTCAGTCTGTGGGGTTGCAAAGAGTCAGACACAACTGAGTGACTGAACTGAATTGAACTATGCATAAATGTTTATAATTGCTATATCATCTGTTAAACTTCTCCCTTGATCATTATGTAGTGTCCTTCCATATCTCTCTTAATGGTTTATATTTTCAACTCTATTTTGTCTAATGTTTGTATTTCCACTCCTGCTTCTTTGGATTTCCATTTGTACGGGATATCTTTTTCATAGAGAAAAGCCCCTCACTTTCAGACTGAATGTAACCCTTGGTCTGAGGTGGCTCTCTTGGAGAACATATATTTGTTTTGTTTTCTATCCATTCAGCCAGTCATGTCTTTTGGTAGGAGCATTTAATCCATTTACATTTAAAGTAATTAGAGGTGTATGTGAACCTATTGCCAGTTTCTTCATGGTTGTGGGTTTATTTTTGTAAGTCTTTTCTTTGTCTTGTGTTTCCTGATAGAGAAGATCCTTCAGCATTTGTTGAAGAGCTTGTTTGCTGGTGGTGAATGCTCTCAGCTCTTGCTTGTCTGAAAAGCTTTAATTTCTCCTTGTAATCTGAATGAAATCCTTGTTGGGTAGGGTAATCTTGGTAGTAGGTTTTTCCTTTTCATCACTTTAAGTATGTCCGGTCTTTGCCTTCTGGCCTGCGGAGTATATGATCTGAAAGATAAACTGTTATCCTTATGGGAATCCTCTTCTATGTTATTTGTACCTTTTCTCTTGTTGCTCTTAATATTTGTTTTTTATGTTGAAGTTTTGCTAGCTTGATTAATATGTGTCTTGGAATGTTTCTACTTGGGTTTGTCCTGTATGGGACTCTTTGGGCTTCCTGGACTTGGATGAGTATTTCTTTTCCCATGTTAGGGAACTTTTTGACTATAACTGTCTCAAATATTTTCTTATATATTTTCTTTTTCTCATCTTCTTCTGGTACCCCTACAGTCTGAATGTTGGTGTGCTTAATATTGTCCCAGGTTTCAGATGGTGCTCATTTCTTTTTATTCTTTTTCTTTTCTTTTTTTAAAGATACATAAGGTTTATTCAGGGAGGAAACACACTTTCCATGGCTGACTCTCAGCAAAGCTGACCGTACACTCATATACACAAGGAGGCTACCTGATTCACAGTGAGTTGAATGTTAAGGCTCTTTCCTTGTTCTCTGCTCTTAAAACATCTGAGGATATGCAACAGAGAAGATACCTGGGGCACCACCTTCCAAAAAATTGCATTCCATGGTTTCAATCTCTGCCCCTTGTTCACCAGACCCTTTCCATGAACATCCACATTTCCCTTGTAAAACTGCCAGACCCACAGTTAATGGCCCTTCATCTTCGGTCTCTACCCTCCCCAACCCCCACCCCACAGGAAAAACTGTGTCTCCTGACACAAGCCCAACATATGAGTTAACATATGAGAAAACGTATAGTCATGTCAACTATAATTCCAGCAGTGAATAAATAATAGGTAGACCCATTGGCAATATATGTCCTAGGGGACGTTATGCTATGTTAAATACTTCAGTTAGAGGAAGACGAAAGCTTTTACATCACATGACATTGTTAAGTTGACATCCCTGCATTATGCAAACAGAGTAGAATGTGGTCATTGGGCTAGTGGAAATGGCCTATGATGTTCCAAGTTACCAAGTTTTAGTCATGGGTTGAATAAGCTCATCAAGGAAGATACTGTAATGGAGGCAGGATGGAAAATGGAGCTGTAGGCCTCAGCCCAAGACCATTAGTGAAGTTAGAAAACCCAACACCACCAACAGAAAGCCTCTTAGCACAATGCAGTGAAAACTATATTATAGCCTTCCCACAGGGCCCTCCAGGCCCTCAGGCCTTGGGCTGGGTAATGGACTGTGGAGCTGAGGACAGGCTCTGTCTTGTAGTCCTAGACCCTTTGCTGGAGCCACTCACTGACATCACCCAAGTTTCAAAGCAATGGCCAACTTGTCCCATCCCCACATCCATGTCCCAACAGTTGTGGCAATCTCCATGGGTCACAATCTACAGGACCCAGCTCCCCATTAGGGTAGACTGAGGAGGCTGAGGGCCAGCTACATGCTGGGGACCTGGCTCCCTTATTGAAGGTGGCTGGGCAGGGTATGGGGGCCTTGGTAAGAGGAGGGCACAGAGAACTGAGAACTGCCTCTTCCAGCTGGGACTGGGCACTGCTGGAAGTAACAAGACTGGGTACTAGATGAATGTTCCCAGACAGGATAACCAGCCTGCACCGGGACCACCTCCTCGCAACGAGGACCTTGGAGGGTGAAAGTCAAGCTTGGGACCTTTCCTTTCTGAGAATAGGGAATAATATTTATTTTCCTTGAGGATTACAGGAACACAGTTAGTTGACCACCACCTTACCTCAAGAATACATTATCTGACAGCAAGAAGTTTGTGACAGCTCATCACACCCCTCTCTCACGTTTCCTATACGTGGCCTTTGCTGAAAGCTTTGAGGGAGTTTGTGGTTTTGTTTTTGTTTTTCCATTGGCTTAGGCTTTTATTCTTTCTTAATACAAACATTTAAAATTTTAAGCCCTTCTAGACATGCATCTCATGAGTTCTGATATGCTGTGATTTTATTATCACTCAGCTAAAATATCTTCCAATCTTTTACTTTTTACCTCTTTTTTAAAAAAATTTATTTTAATGGAAGCTAACTACTTTACAGTATTGTGGTGGTTTTTGCCATACATTCACATGAATCAGCCATGGGTATATATGCATTCCCCATCCTGATCCTCCCTCCCACCTCCCTCCCCATGCCAACCATCAGGGCCATCCCAGTGCACCAGCCTTGAGCACCCTGTCTCATGCATCGAACCTGGAGTGCTGATAGTTTTCCAATATGAAAATGTACATGTTTCAATGCTATTCTCTCAAAGCATCACACCCTTGCCTTCTCCCACAGAGTCCAAAGTCTGTTGTTTACGTTGTGTCTCTTTTGTTGTCTTGCATATAGGGTCATTGTTACCATCTTTCTAAATTCCATATATATGGGTTAATCTACTGTATTGGTATTTTTCTTTCTGACTTACTTCACTGTATAATAGGCTCCAGTTTCATCCACCTCATTAGAACTGATTCAAATGCATTCTTTTTAATAGCCGAGTAATATTCCATTGTGTATATGTACAACAACTTTCCTCTCCGTTTGTCTGTCGATGGACATCTAGGTTGCTTCCATGTCCTGGCTATTGTAACTGTCCTGGCTATTGTAAGTGCTGCGGTGAACACTGAGGTGCATGTGTCTTTGAACTCTGGTTTCCTCAGTGCGTATGCCCAGCAGAGGCATTGCTAGGTCGTATTGCAGTTCTACTTCCAGTGTTTTTAAGGAATCTTCACCATGTTCTCCATAGTGGCTGAACTAGTTTGCATTAACACGGACAGTGTGAGAGGGTTCCTTTTTCTCCTCACCCTCTCCAGCATTTATTGTTTGTAAACTTTTGGATAGCAGCCATTCTGACTGGCGTGAGATGGTACCTCATTGTGGTTTTGATTTTCATTTCTCTGATAATGAGTGAAGATGAGCATCTTTTCATATGTTTGTTAGCCATCTGTATGTCTTTTTTGGAGAAATGTCTGTTTAGTTCTTTGGCCCAATTTTGACTGGGTTGCTTAATTTTCTGGAATTGAGCTGTAGGATTTGCTTGTATATTTTTGAGATTATTTGCCTGTTGCTTCACTTGCTATTATTTTCTCCCATTCTGAATGCTGTCTTTTCACCTTGCTTATAGTTTCCTTCTTTGTGCAAAAGCTTTTAAGTTTAATTAGGGCCCATTTGTTTATTTTTATTCCCATTACCCTGGGAGGTGGGTCATAGAGGATCCTGCTATGATTTACATCAGAGAGTGTTTTGTGTGGAGAAGGCAATGGCAACCCACTCCAGTACTCTTGCCTGGAGAATCCCATGGATGGAGGAGACTGGTACCTGCAGCCCATGGGGTCACTAGGAGTTGGACAGGACTGAGAGGCTTCACTTTCACTTTTCACTTTCATGCATTGGAGAAGGAAATTGCAACCCACTCCAGTGTTCTTGCCTGGAGCATCCCAGTGACGGGGGAGCCTGGTGGGCTGCCATCTGTGGGGTCGCACAGAGTCAGACATGACTGAAGTGACTTAGCAGCTACAGCAGCAGCAGTTCCTTAGTGGCTCTCCAAATAGCTGGTGTTGTTCCCAGGATCTGTTTACTCATATGGAATTAAAAAATTAAAAAAAAAAAAAAAGGTTTAACACAATATTTTCCACCTGAAAAAGAAGTGAATAAGAAAGAAAGGAGGTCAGAGTCCTCAGAAACAGCCCATAAACTGCCTCTGTAAAGATGGTGCTTGGGCCTACCCAGGTGTGTGACTCCGGAACATGTTCCTGCTTATCGATTCAGCTCCTATTCACTTGGAAACTGCTGATTTTGAATTTTCACTGGCTTCAATTTTTTATTGGCCTTCACTTCTTCCTTCCCTCCTCCCTCCCTCCCTACCCTGGCTGCCGAAGCTTCTGTGCTATTCAAACCGTTGGTACACAGGGCTGCTGACATGCCTTTTGTACAGCATGTTGTCATGTTCTACTGTTAGAAGTAAACAGAATCAAATGTTATTTTTTTTAATGTATTAACATTTTAAAAAATTGCTTTCTCATATTCTTTTCCATTGTGGTTTATCATAGGATTTGAATAGAGTTCCCTGTGCTAGACAATAGAACCTTGTTTATTTATTTACTTTTATAGTAACTTGAATCTGCCAATCCCCAATTCTCAATCCGTCCAGCCTTTGCCCTCCCACTGCCTTGGCAACCACACGTCTTTTCTCTCTGTCTGTGAGTCTGTTTCTATTTCATAGATAAGTTCATTTGTGTCATATTTTAGTTTCCACATGTATGTGATATCATATGGCATTAGTCTTTCTCTTTCTGATTTACTTCAGTTAATATGATAGTTTATAGTTCCATCCATGCTGCTGCAAATGGCATTATCACATTCTTTTTGATGGACAAGTAGTATTCCATTGTATCTCATTGTGCCACATCTTTATCCATTCAACTGTTGTTGGACATTTAGGTTGTTTCCATATTGTGGTTATTGTATATAGTGCTGCTGTGAGCATAGGAGTGCATGTTTCTTTTTAAATATTTATTTATTTGGATGTGCTGGATCTTAGTTTCGGTATGAGGGATCTTTAGTTGTGGCAGGCAAATTTTTAATTGCAGCCTGCGGACTTTAGTTCCCTAATCAGGGATCAAAGCCAGACCCCTGCACTGGGAGCATGGAGTCTTAGCCTCTAACCCTGTATCTTATTTATTTATGAATTTCTTTGGCTATATTCCAGGAATGTGATTGCTGGGTCAAAAAAAGACTATTTTTAGTCTTTTGAGAAACCTCTATACTGTCTCTTATAGTCGCTGCACCAGTTTACATTTCTACCAGCATTGTTAGAGGGTTCTCTTTTCTCCACATTCTCTCCAGCATTCATTATTTGTATAGTCCCATTTTAGAGTTGAGCAGAATGAGGCCTGGCAAGCTTAAAGGGGTTCCCCCAAGGTCCTAATTTTGGTAAATGACATAATTCTGTCTCAGCCCGTATATGTCCACATCTCATGCAGTTTCTGTATGTTCATCAGGTTCTTAACCTAGCGCCTTTTTTTTCTTTTTGCTTAATTTTTTAAAAATATTTTTTAAAGTCTATTTTTAATTGGAGGAAAACATTCTGCCATACAACATGACAATTCAGCCATAATTATACATACATCACCTCCCTCTTGAGCCTCCCTCACCTCCCCAGTCCCACCCTTCTAGGTCATCAGAGAGCACCAGTCTGGGCTCCCTTTGTTATGTAACAACTTCTCAACAGTTACCTGTTTTACCCATGGTAGTGTATATATGTGGATGCTACTTTCTTCATTCATCTCATTCACTCCTTCCCCAGCTGTGTCCACAAGTCTGTTCTCTATAGCTGAGTCTCCATTCCTTCCCTGCAAATAAGTTCACCAAAAGAGGTTTTCTAATTCCATAAACATAGATGTGTGTGTGTGTGTGTGTGTGTGTGTGTGTGTGAATGTAAAATATTTTTCTCTGACTTATTCCACTCTGTATAACAGGCTCTAGGTTCATCCACCTCACTTAAACAGACTCAAGTTCATTCTCTTATATGGCTGAGTAATATTCCATTGTATATATGTATGACAACTTCTTTATTCATTAATCTGCTGATGGACATCTAGGTTGCTTCTATGCCCTATCTATTGTAAATAGTGCCGCTGTGAACACTGAGCTACATGTGTCTTTTTCAGTTATTTTTTCCTCAGGGTATATGCCCAATAGTGGGATTGCTTGGCTGTATGGTAGTTTTGTTCCTAGTTTTTTCCCTCCATACTGTTTTCCATAGTGGCTGTTATCAATTTGCATTCCCACCAGCAGTGGAAGATGGTTCCCTTTTCTCCACATCCTTTTCAGCACTTTTGTTTGTAGATTTTTTGATGATGGAATTCTGACTGATGTGATGTGACACCTTATTTTAGTTTTGATTTGTATTTCTCTAACAATTGATGATGCTGAGCATCTTATCATATGTTTATTGGCCATCTGAACCTAGCATCTTTTGTCTTCCTTCAGGAGATCACCTAGAAAGACTTGCAAGTACATACATTTTTCTAGAAAGAGGGTCCACAGCTGTTAATTTCGCCTGGCATAGAGCCAGTGTCCAACATTTATGTTCTGGATTGAACTGAGGCCAAGTTGGGGGTGGGGCAGTGGGTCTCAGAGGGATAACGATGGATCTCTATTTATCCAGAAGAGCACCCTGTGAGGAATGTACTCCCTGTACTAACAGTTGCAGCCTCAGCCATGGTGATTCAGAGAATAAAAGTAGAGGTTGAGGAGCAGGCCAGGATTCATTCGTATAAAAATGAATGATAGATACTGATTCATTTCTATCACTGCTAGATAGGCTGTGAACACTTCATACCATCAACAGTATGAAGAGACAAAAAGATATGACACTGAAAGATGAACTACCCAGTTCAATAGATCCCAATATGCTACTGGAGAAGAGTGCATAAATAGCTCAGGAAAAAATGAACAGGCTGAGCCAAACCAAAAACAATGCCCAGTCGTGGATGTGACTGGTGATGGAAGTCAGCCTGATGCTGTAAAGAATGATATTGTGTAGGAACCTGGAATGTTAGGTACATTAATCAAGGTAAATTAGAAGTGGTCAAACAAGATGGCAGACATGAACATCAACATTTTAGGAATCTGTGAACTAAAATGGACAAAAATGGGTGAATTTAATTCAGATGACCATTACATGAAATGTTTCAGAAACCAGTAATCCAGAAACTAAACACCACACTTGGAGAGTTGGGGAATTCAGCCTTATTATGCCGGTGAGCCCAGAGTAGTTAACACTCCAAGCTCTGAGTCCTGAACAAAGGGGTTATAGAGCTTTTATAGAGAGATTATAGGGGGCAACACTAGCTGCTGATAGTCTGGTTTAAACTGAGGCATTTTGCATGTGCAGGAACAGCAGTCAAGATGGGGAGGGGGATGCCTGACCCTTACACAGATATGCATGATTAAGCAGATTGTCAGGGGCCAGACAATTGCAAAGAGCAGGACAAGGGTGAGTAAGATAAGCTCCAGTTCCTGGTATTGTGTGTCCTCACTTTCTGAGATTAGGTGACCTATGTGATCGAGACTTTGCAAGGAGCAAGCTGAGTTACAGAGACAGAAGGAGCAGGAGGTTATATAAAATTTTATCCTTTCCTCTTCATCCCCCACTCTTGACCCGTCTATCACTCATTGTAGAAAGCATCATCTCATGTTTTGGTAGGATATTCAGAGTTCCCCATCGTTTAAGGGGCTATATTGGGCCATTACCATTTGTAACTTTATGGATTCAATCTGAGAGGTTATCAACTCGGTAACTTGAGAATACAAGGGCCAAACAAGGCACCACAAAGAACATGAAGAAAGGACCAGTTAAAGGGAGAAGCCATGATGCCCAGCTCCAGATATTGTGCCAGTTACCTTAGGAATTAGCTAGTTTCTCTATTCTTTTTATGATTTGTTCCCTTGGCTATTGGGCCATGTCCCTGACTGTTTCTGATTGGTTTACATAAAAGTAGCATTCTTGATTCAAGAAGAGGCAGAGCCCTCCCTTTTCAGCTCTCAGTAGGTCTGGCCCTCTCTTATTCTGTAAAACCACCATGGAGTCAGCGAGTCTAGTTGGTCTTGTCATGAAAAGCGCAGCAATGATACCAATTAGGGATAGAGGTCAGGGTTGACTGTGAAAATCTATCGATATTTCGATAGCCAAATCCTCAAGCTTCTGCCATGCATTGATCAGCCAGCTGCCAGAGTTTGCTGGAGCAAGACTGAAGGATCCTCAGGCTTCTGCCATGCATTGACTAGTCAGCACCTACAGTGACTAGAGCAGGGCTCAACATTCATCATGGGTGAGGGCCATTGTCTTTGGAACTGGACCTTGAGGGGGTTTTTGGGGTCCAGAACTGCTTTCCAGGTGTCCTTATCACAGGAAGTCACTGCCTTCTTGACTGTGGTGTGATGGATCCAAGGGATCACACCTATAACTTTAATAGCAGTAAGGGTTGCCAGGATGACCGTGTGAGGGCCTGTCCAAACTGGTTGAAGTTATTCCTTTTTTCAGTCTTAAACCCCTACCTCATCTCCTGGCTGATAGGGATGAACCCAATTATCCAAAGGAATGGGTGTCCTTTCTGAGGTTTCTCAGGCGATATGGTGGGCCTGGAGGTATCAGGACATCTCCAGGTCTGCTAGTTGTTGGTGGTCTCCCATGGGGTTTTTTGTCACTGAGGGGGATCTCCCATATTATATCTCAAATGGAGAGTAGCCTGAGGACCCCAGGGTGCATATATGGAGGGCGATGAGAGTTCACATAATAAGGCCGCTTGTTCTAGCATTGTCTGGGTGTTGGCCGGGGCATGTTCTTGTCGTACTACTACTTGGAGAAACAAACTTAACATTAAAGTTAAAGATATGTGGTCCAGAGATTAATAGATGTAGTAAAGCTGTTGTGGGCTAGCCAGGAAAACCAGGTCTGACATTAATTCGTGACATTGGTGTTTCTCTAGGTATGAGAAGATGCAAGAATTTGAACTCATAAAAATCTTTACTTGAAAGTACCTGACTATCTGAAGGCCTGTTTTTCCAGGTTTTTTCCCAGAGCACAGAGTGCCTTATTTTTTGTCTCCACCCTGAACTCCTTTCAAGGGGCTGTTGAAGGCCAGCATCTTATAGTGGTCATGATTTAACCTTTGTAGAGGCAGCTGTCAAGGGCCAACTTCCAGTCATGAGGGCCCTTTCATAGCCACATATGTGACCATGTTTGGGGGGCATTTCATGGTCATTGTGTCCCACAAAGCTGGGACACCTGAGTGAGCCTTCCCAGGTCTAACAAAGATTGCATTGACAAGCCACTCAATGTGTTGTCACTAGACCAGGCCTTGTAAATAGCAGAAGTCTCTGGACCAACCATACCTGTTTTACTAGCCTCTTGGACCAGGAAAATATTTCCTCTTGTTGCTTCTTCTATATCTAGAGTTAACACTATTATAATTATTGGCCTCATATGGAACTATATATCAGCATTTTATCACAGGTTCAGTCACACATTTGGTAATGACAGAAATAATCGTCTTAAGCAAGTCACATAGAAAATAATATAGCTAGCAGTTATTATAAGGTCACAAGCAAGAATTTAAGTCAAGAACTTTCATTGGGTATAGCCCGGTATATCCCAGGTCATCTGACTCAGTTAGATGATTATAGCCACATGACAACCAGGAGATGACCTTTATCCGTGGAGCATCTGACCTTTATTCAAAGACTGGTTACTGAGATAAGCTTTAGAAACAATATTAGAGTGTTCTTTTTAATAACTTAATTAAAACTTTTAGCAATACAACAAGGAACTATCTCAGAAGTGAGTCTTAGTAAGCACAATTCTTAATTAACAAAACTAGAACTTAATTTTTTTAGTTCAGAGAAGCATTTTTTTTTTTTTTTTGGAGAACTCATTGTGAGGGCATTAATACTGCAACCATGGAAGGCTTTAGCGCATCAAATAAAAATGAGGTCTGTCAGGGAGCCAGGAAAGGCCAAGTGGCCATCTTGGATTTCCCATAGCCCTGCCTCTTTGATTTTCAGCTGTTGTTTATCCATTTTTAATTTCCTGATTTAGGAGCAAACTATTGCCATGCTATAAACACATCAGGATAGCTAAAGTCTAACTGTGAGGGCTTTTGTTGCTGTTGAGGCAGAATGAGCTTTGTCTATATGTACCACAATCTTAAATAATGTGTATTTACTTCACCAAAGTAACAGAAAGATTTTAAAAACAAATTAAATCACTTCAAGGCAAAGAAATTCATAATCTGTTGTTGAAAGCTGCGTTTAACAACAGTAACAACAACAACAAAAACTTTGTTCTCTAAGCAGAGAGACCAAATTCCAGACTGGTACCAGCTTACTGTTAATAACAAAATTTTTTAATCTGCTTAATTGTAGAAATCCTCTTCAATAAACATTTAAGAAATAGCAGTATTTTTTGAAAGGCATGCGAGTAAAACCATAGAAGGCCTGTTTTAAATCTGATTCTGTTGCAATTGACAAGGAAAACGGTCATAACACTTTAATATGATAACTAGAATTATAATTGACCATATCAGGGCATGTCAGATCTGTATTAATTTTACATAATTTTAGGATCTCTATATTAGTAACATCAACAATCTAGTATAACCTGAAAATATTTATCACCCCTTCAACAGTACTTCTCATGTAATTTAACATATCCAGTGAACCTAGGTAGCTTAATAGCTCTTTGAGATGTCTCAGGGGCCCTCTGAAGCAACCCAAAGTTAGCTAGAAGTCAAGTTATTTAGGAAGTTTTGTTGATAAATATCAAAAGGGTTTATAATAGTCAGTTAGGATCATATAAGTCACTGTGAAATAATAGTTGTTTACTTAGATAAAGGTAACAAAAGACTTAAAAAATAAATATAGAAAAGATCAATTAAGAGGTAAAGAAGGCTTAAATGTATTATTAAAAGCAGTTCAACATTTGAAAAAAGTATGTCCTCTTAACAGAGAGAAAGATTGAATTCTGGCTTTGCACCAGCTTACTTTAAACTCATTAGGTAAACTTAATTAAATTTATTTTAAACTTAGTCCTAACCATGCACAAAACTGTTCTTCAGGGTCCACTTTGCACAAACTTTTTAATCACTTTCTGTAACAGCCACCTGTAGATCAGACCTACTTTCTTTTCCCTTTATAAAATTTAATTTTTATTCATTGTCTTCTTTATTAACAACATACATCCTACTTCCTTATTATATTAGCAGACAAACATTAATACTAGATATATAATATTGAATATTTCCCAGTTTACATGAATCTGAAATTTATTTGGGTAAATTTGTTGTGGGTGTGTGTTTTTACACTTGTTTGATTTGTAAACACTTACTTTACTTTAGGCCAACTAGAGCTTATTTACAACTTCAACAATATTATCAGATAAAAAAAGACATACACTGAGACATACATAAATCCAGACAGACGGATATCTTATAGTTTTCTGTTTGAGATTTAAAATATCTCTATGACCCCTTTTTTTGTTTGTTTGCTTGAAGTTCTAATTTGCCCAAGGCTGCAGTCTCAGGCAAAGTGGGCTGTGTAGTTAAAGGACATGGAAATGGTTAACTTCAAGCTTTTTCCTAGGCAGGCCTTTCAACAAGCTAGTTGTTTTTAATTGCATATGCAAAAAGAATGGGTTTTATAGTTTCCAAAAAGAAAAAAATTTTCTCTCACTCCATTCAATTATCTGTCATGCACTTACAATCATTCAGAGGCTATCCCAATGCCTCCCTTCTCCTGAGTCCTCAGGTTTCCTTAACTGTTGTTCCCTTCTGGAAGCACCAAGAAGGTTGTCAGTCACAATGCCTCCTTCTCCTGAGTCCCCAAGTTTCATTAACTGATGCTCCCTTCCTGGAAACTCCAAGGATGTGATCAGTCTCCTCTACTACCTGTGGGAACTGAGTGGGGACTGGCCCAGGGGCCTTACTTGATCCTTTGGCCACTCTGGTCAGTTGGCCATACATCCAATGAGTCCAGCTGGGGCTCAGCCGTATGGAGAGATAGAACACTGGTTAGAAAAAGAACCTGGAATACTGTCAGGTGGTGCCCCTCATTTGTCTCAGAGTTCCTTCACACCAGCCTGGCGGAGCCACCAATCCAGAGGCTCAGGGGGCTGGCATGGTTGGAATCTCCCTGAGACCTCCAGAAATGTTCCAGAAACCAGTAATCCAGAAACTAAACACCACATTTGGAAAGTTGGAGAACTCAGGTTTATTATGCTGGTGGGCCCAGAGGAATTAACACACCAAGCTCTGAGCTCTGAACAAAGGGATTACCGAGTTTTTATAGACAGACTATAGTGGGCAACACTAGCGGCTAATAGACTGGTTTAAACTAAGGCAATTAATGTGCACAGGAACAGCAATCAGGTCAGAGAGGCAGATGCCTGACCTTTACACGGACAGGCATGATTAAACAGGTTTGTGGGGGCTGGACAATTACAAAGAGCAGGAAAAGGGTGAGTGAGATAAGCTCCAGTTCCTAGTATTTTGAACCCCCACTTTCTGAGACTACGTGAACTATGTGATCCAGACTTTGCAAGGAGCAAGCTGAGTTACAGAGGCAGAGGAGCAGAAAGTTATGTAAAATTTTAACTTTTCCTCTTCACTACTACTGTGGGCAAAACTCTCTTGGAAGAAATACAATAGCTGTCATAGTCAACAGATAATTTTGTTTTTAATTGATGAGTTCCTTTCATGGCCAAATAGTGTGTCTGATGTAAGGTTATTAAAATTCTCTATTGGTTGTTGTGGGGGAGTGATATTCTGCCATTCTCAGTCTGCAGCTGTCCTTTGTCTACTATCTGAGCTCCCTTATGCTGATAATTAACTTATTTCTTCAGATGTATAATGTGGTTTAGTTGTTTGTGGAAACCCAACCCAAATCAAGGCTCTTCCCCCATAGGAGTGAAGTCAGAGAGAGCTGCTTTTCAAGCCTGTGAATGACCTGGTTGGTTTCCCTCAGAAACCATGATTCCATCACTTCTATAATTGCAGCAATTAATAACATTCACTTCTTCTGGTAAATGGATAGACTCCAAGAACCTTACTACTACATTAAGATATCTAATGGGGCTATCTGCAGTTGTTTTGAATTGTCTCTCTTTACCCTGCTTATTTCAGAGCCCTGGTAAGTTCTATTCTGGCAATTGTGCACTAGTTCCTGGAGAAAGGAGGTTGGCCTCCAAAATTTTCTGATCTGTCACTACTGTGTAGCGTGTTCTTCTCAAACCACATTGAACAAAAGTTCTTTCATCAGTGAAGATTGTCTCCTCAAGACTTTCTAAGAGATATTTTAAATCATTCCTGGCTACTTAATTTAGAGTCAGAATTTGTGTACAATCATGAGAAGATACCTTTTCTGTCTATTCAGGCAAGAAAGTTGGAGGATTTAGAGTATCACAAACTCTAAATTGGGTCACTGATCCATCTAATAAATTCATTTCATTTCTGTTGCTCAGTCGTGTCCAACTCTTTGCAACTGCATGGACAGCAGCATGCCAGGCTTCCTTGTCCATCACCAAATCCCAGACACAAGTCCATACAGTAGATGATACAAGACAACCATCTCATCCTCTGTCATCCCTTTCTCCTCCTGCCTTCAATGTTTCCAGCATCAGGATCTTTTCAAATGAGTCAGTTCTTCCCATCAGGTGGCCAAACTATTGGAGTTTCAGGTTCAGCATCAGTCCTTCCAATGAACATTCAGGACTGATTTCCTTTAAGATGCATTGGTTGGATCTCCTTGCAGTCCAAAGGACTCTCAAGAGTCTTCTCCAATATCACAGTTCAAATGCATCAATTCTTTGGCACTCAGCTTTCTTTATAGTCCAACTCTCACATCCATATATGGCTACTGGAAAAACCATAGCTTTCACTACATGGAACTTTGTGGGCAAAGTAATGTCTCTGCTTTTTAGTATGGTGTCTACTTTGGTCACAACTATTCTTCCAAAGAGCAATTGTCTTTTAATTTCATAGCTACAGGTATCATCTGCAGTGATTTTGGAGCCCAAAAAGATAAAGCCTGTCACTGTTTCCACTGTTTCCCCATCTATTTGCCATGAAGTGATAGGACCAGGTGCCATGGTATTTGTTTTCTGAATGTTGAGTTTTAAGCCAAATTTTCACTCTCCTCTTTGACTTTCAAGAGGCTCTTTTGTTCTTCACTTTCTGCCATAAGGGTGGTGTCATCTGCATATATGAGGTGATTGATATTTATCCCAGCAAACCTTGATTCCAGCTTGTGCTTCATCCAGCCTGGCATTTCGTATGATATACTCTGATGTAAATTAAATAAGCTGGTGACAATGTACAGCCTTGATGTTCTCCTTTCCCAATTTGCAACCAGTCTATGGTTCCATGTCTGGTTCTAACTTTTGCCTCTTGACCTGCATACAGATTTCTCATAGGCAGGTCAGATAGTCTGGTATTGCCATATCTTTTATAATTTTCCACGGTGTGTTGTGATCTATACAATCAGAGGCATTGGCAGAATCAGTAAAGCAAAAGTAGATGTTTTTCTGGAACTCTCTTGCTTTCTCTATGATCCACCGGATTTTGGCAATTTGATCTCTGGTTCCTCTGCATTTTCTAAATCCAGCTTGAACATCTGGAATTTCAGAGTTTATGTACTTCTGAAGCCTGGCTTGGAGAATTTTGAGCATTACTTTGCTAGGGTGTGAGATGAGTGCAAGTGTGCAGTAGTTTGAACATTCTTTGGCATTTCCTTTCTTTGGGATTGGAATGAAAACTGACATTTTCCAGTCCTGTGGCCACTACTAAGTTTTCCAAATTTGCTGACATATTGAGTGCAGCACTTTCACAGCATCATCTTTTAGGATTTGAAATAGCTCAACTGGAATTCCAGCACCTCCTCTAGCTTTGTTTTTATTGATGTTTCCTAAAGCCCATTTGACTTCACATTCTAGGATGTCTGGCTCTAGGTGAGTGATCACACCATCATGGTTATCTAGGTCATGAAGATCTTTCAATAAATTCTAATAAGAGGGACTGATATTTGAGAAAGATTGTCTGACATCCACAGACTTCTCTTTGAACTAAGGAGTCTGGATACATATTTTGTGGTTACAACAGTTGAGTCCCTTCTATTTGCAAACTTTAAACCTCAGTCACTAATACACCACCACTGCTATGACTCAGATAATGTAGGCATCCCTGTGACACTAATTCCTTTCTTAGATAGTCTCTGGAGTTTGAATCATTTCTTGTAAAGCTACACACTTTCTTTCTGTGATGTATAGATTAAATTTATGTGTTGTGGCTAGACTATGAGCCAGGGCCTGAATAAAGGCCTTTTGGAGGATTTTGAAAGTGTTTTTGGTCCTGGGGTCCACAACTGATCAGTATTTGCTTTCTGAGTCTCAGTGAAAGTAGCTTGGTCATGTTCAACTCTCTGTGACCCCCTGGCCAGAATACTGGAGTGTGTAGCCATTCCCTTCTCCAGGGGATCTTCCCAACCAGGGATCAAACCACAGTCTCCAGCATTGCTGGCAGATTCTTTACCAGCTAAGCCACAAGGGAAGTCCAAGAATACTGGAGTGGGTAGCCTATCTCTGCTCCAGGGGCTCTTTCCAACCCAGGAATTGAACTCCAGACTCCTGCATTTCAGGTAGATTCTTTACCATCTGAGCTATCAGGGAAGCCTGAGACTCAGTATGGAAACAATATATAAAGCAATTGTCCATACCCAGGAATCCAAATCCTACAGTAGCTTATGATTCCTAAAAATCTTGTCTCAAAGCATCTGGCTTTAAAGATTGATCTGACTCTCATGCCCCAAGGCTTTGGTGCCCTGGAGGATTATAAGACTCAGATATTGGATTAAAATCTGATGTATTTGTGCGTTTAGTCTTTGACACCTTGTAATTAAAATGTGCTAGGAAATTTAATAGTTGCTCTGTGGCTGAGGAGCCTAATTCCTCAATGGCCTTACATAACAAGATATCATTCAAAACTCTAGCCTATTGATCTGCAAATCTTTGTAAGTCCAAGGACAAAGCCAGTCCAAACAAGTGAGAGCTGTCTCAAAACCCTGCAGTAACACAGCCCAAGAGAGTTGCACATTTGGACAAATGGGGTCCTTGAAATCAAACAAAAGCCGACTTACCTTGGCTAATGGAATGTTGATAAAGGCATCTTTTAAATCTAGAACTGTAAACCATTTGGCATTTTCAGGTACAGTTGAGGGCACATTATAAAGATTGGGAACCACAGGGGTGTAAGGGCAAAAGTGCCTCATTGATAATTCTCAAATCTTGAACTAGTGTTACTGACCACTAGTCTTCCTGACCCCTACCTAATATGGAGGAATTACAAGGGTTGTTACAAGATCCTAATAACCCTACTTCTAAGTTCTGTGATTGTTCACAGCCCTTTCTTGGTCTTTGGCTTTAGGGGATATTGTTTTTGATAAGGGAAAGAAGTAGGGTCTTTAAGACTGATAAACTTAGCTGTGCATACTTAGCTATTCCAATTTGTCCCCCTCAGCCCATACTTCAGGATCCACTGGGAGGATGGAGCGGTTCATGTTCATCTGCACAGAGGCCTAAATTATTACCAATATATCTCATCTCAACAAGGAAGGGTTCTGAGGCATTATTAAAAAGGTATGTGAGTTTAAAGAGAACCAGAGTCTCAATTACAGCTTTGAGGATGACTGAAATAGTACTTTTTTATTTGGCCAGTCCTCTTATGGCTGCAGATGCAGAGAGCAGACCGGAGGTTTCAGTGAGAACAGAGAATGTAGCCGCAGTATCTAAAAAGAAATCAGTAAGCCACCACCATCAGCTGTACCTTGGACTCCTCAGATGTTATTATAAAGGGGAACTGTGTGGGGACCCCAGGCCTCATCAGTCTTGGTTACTGGGAGGTTCCAATTACTGGGGCCACTGTCTCTGGGGATTGTTCCTCCTCCAGTGTGTTGCTTTACAGACCAGGGGCCAGGGGCAGCATAGATGCCTGAAGACATTCTCACTTAAAGTGTCCCTCCTTTCCACACAGATAACATATTTGCTTCTTACCTGGTACTCCCTGGACTTGAGGCACCTCTTGAGTCCCTGACTGCCTCATTATAGCCTGTACAGCCATGACTAGGGCCTGTTTTTCCTTAGTCCTTGGCTGTTTACATTTCTCTTTCTAGAGCACACCCATAGGTGGAAATCAGTGTCATAAGACTGTCCTTCCATCTTTTGTCACTAGTGCAAAGTAGTGTGCCAAACTTGGTTACCCACACTTCTGCCAAACTTGGTTAAAAATTACAGGTTTTCATTATCCCCATCTTCAGATTCAACAATTTACTGTAATAGCTTATATAACCCAGAAATACATCTCTTACATTTACTTTATTATAAAGGAAACAAATTGAAGAGCAAGAACAGAAGACACAGCTCTGGAAAAATCTCAAGTTTTCCATGGAGTTTGAGTTGTACTTTTCTGGTACATGAATGCATTTTTTTCCACCAATCTGGAAGCTATACAAACCAGTTTGTTTGGTCTTAAAAAGTTCCGATACACATGTGAAGTTAGTCAGTAATGATTAACTGAATTCCTAATTCCTCCCATTTCTCAGGAAAGAAGGAATTAAGGAAAACTTCTAAATCTCTAACCTCATGGTTAGGTTCACTGGTAACCAGTCTCCATTTTAAAGCTGTCAAGAGGCAACCAAAAGTCACCTCTTTAGTGCAAACTCATATATTTTTGAAAGAAACTTATAAATAACAAAATGCAGTCCTGTTACCAAAACCACTCAGGCAATTCCAAAGATTTTAGCAATTCTGTGCCAGAAACTGGGAACAAAAAATCTAGTATGTATCAAATACATATATACATATTTTATATGGGATTCCTGGATAGCTCCGCTGGTAAAGAATCAGTCTGCCATGTAGGAGACCTTGGTTCAATTCCTGGTTGGTGAAGTTCCCCTGGAGAAGGGATAGGCTACCCACTCCAGTATTCCCAGGCTGCCCTGCCACTTCAGCTGGTAAAGAATCCACTTGCAATGCAGGAGTCCTGGGTTCCATCCCTGGGTTGTAAAGATCCTGTGATGCAGAGCATGGCAACCCGCTCTAGTATTCTTGCCTGGAGAATCCCTATGGACAGAGGAGCCTGGTGGACTATAGTCCATGGGGTCGCAGAGTTGGACACGTCTAAGCACAGCACAGCGCATACATATGTTATGTGTGTGTGCGTATGTATATGTTTTATATATGCATATTATATATATATAAATTCAATTACATACACACATATATGTGTGCACAAACACACACGTATGTACAGAATTAACCACAAGTCCCTGTGTTCCAGGAAGGGAGACCCCTTCCAGGCCCCAAGAGTGGGCTGTTATCTGACACTCAGAAATGAATTGTCTGAGAAAACACTTGTGCTAACACAGCCAATGACTTTATTGGGAAAGGGTACCTAGATGGAGAGCAGTGGGATAAGGGAACTGTTCTACCAGGTGGCTGGAAGCCTTGGGTTTTATGGTGATGGGATTAGTTTCCAAGTTATTATTTGGCTGTACTTTTTGACTTAAGGTCCTTCCTGGTGGTACAGACATTGTTCAACCACGGATACCAGTGAATATAATTCTGGGAGGTGTTAGAACACATGGCGTTTCCTTTTGATATTTCCTGAACTCTTCTGTTGGTGGTGGCTTATTATTTTCATGTTCCTTACCAGGACCTCCTGTCATAAAATAACTCACATAAATGGTTACTATGATGCCTGGCTAGGGTGGGCAGTTTCAGTGCATTTCACTGAACATTTTCTATAAACACCAGTTCATCAGTGCTTAGAGATTAAGGCTGTATCATGGCATTTATAGGGATGCTTTCCACAGACACTTCCATAGACTTTCCAATGGTTGGATCATGGTACTTATAGGGACACTTTCCTTAGCTTAAACAGACAGATATCAATTATATGCATTATATGAAATTGATCTTTATGCAAATTGTAACTGTTTCCTTTTATGGGTTTTATGACTTATACCTAATAATGTAGGTCAACTCACACCTTCCAAGTCAGCATATTGAAAGGACAAGTTAAGAATATGGTGATAAATCAAGAAAATTTTATTTCAATAATTATTAATTTCTTAATCCTGACAATAAATAAATATGAGTGGAGAGGAAAAAAATAAGATTAAATCTTAGATGGTACCTTGAGAAAATCACGTTCTGTGTCAACTACAAATTGCCACTTGCCAAGAGCACTGCCAATAGCTGAGCAACATCTGTTGTTCAGCCAACAGCCAACAGCACTGCTCTGTGCTGCTGCAGCTGCCAACTATCAACACCCCTTGAGAGAGTCCAGTGTGGCGTGATGTATTCTGTGCTCCAGGGAATCTAGTTGGACAGGTTTTAAATAGTTGGTCATTTTCAGGAACTGATTTCATGATCCCAATCCCTCCATCTCCTCATGGTTAGAAAAGCACTAAATCCCTTGGTGGTGACATCAGCTCCTTGACTACTAGAAAGTCTTTTGTAAACTGAATGCATAACTGTATTGAACTCCCCTTCATCAGGGGCTTCCGTGGTGGCTCAGTTGGTAAAGAACCTGCTTGAAATGCAAGAGACCTGGATTTGATCCCTGGGTCATGAAGATCTCCTGGAGCAGGAAATGGTAAGCCACCCAGAGAATTCCATAGACAGAGAAACTGCCAGTTACAGTCCATGGAGTCACAGAGTCTGACACACCTGAGCAATTAAAACTTTCACTTTCCCCTTCACCAAAATATTACATATTGATCTCTCCTGACCCACATCTTTGGAGCAGTCTCTCAGAGCTATCTGAGGTGCTGCCTCCTGAGCTGCAGTCCTGATTTTGCTCCAAATACAACAACTTGTAACTTTCAAGCTGTGCATCTTTTTTTTAGGTGACAGAAATTTGAAACTTACTTATTCATGAATAAAATTAAATGTCAAGTGGTATAGCTAAAATTCTCTTTTATGGCATAAATATATTTTTCAGTGACTGCCATGTAATTAAATGACAGTAAAACTAAGGCAGTTTAAGTTGTTACAACAGGCAGATAGCTATGAGAACAGAAATGGAGACAGTGGCCATGTGGCAGGAAACTATTCATCCTTTTAACAGCAGAGGTCCATAGGCAGACAAAAGCAGAAATGTCCGATCTGACAGGAAATCACACCTTTTGGATAAGTGTCCCAAAACCAGCAAAGAAATGTGGGGAATGGAAGCAATCTCCTGTATTCACAAGTAGAAAAGTGAAAGAAAGTGAAGTCGCTCAGTTGTGTCCGACTGTTTGCGACCCTATGGACTGGAGCCCACCAGGCTTCTCCGTCCATGGGATTCTCCAGGCAAGAATACTGGAGTGGGCTGTCAGTTCTTTCTCCAGGGGATCTTCCCAACCCAGGGATTGAACCCAGGTCTCCCGCATTGCAGGCAGGTGCTTTAACCTCTGAGCCCCAGGGAAGCCCAATTCACATGTAACCTGTTGCTTATTATGCTTTCGTTACAAAAAAATTAGCCTTGCAAAAAACAAATACCAGATCATGCATCAACACCATGGCACTTCTGATCTAAGTTAAGTAAGGACAACAGTCCCTCATCCCCTCAGGAAACGAGCTGAGATGAAAATCAGGGAAAGGACCTCCAAAATCCTTCTCCTATGAACATTCCACCCCTTCATTTGTATGCCCCTCATAGCTGGCTTACCAAAGAAGTGCAGAGTAGCACTTCCTCACCTGTCTGCCTGCTCTCCCTCTAAGGACAAACCCTTAACTAAAACACTCATTTTACTTCTTAATCTTCTTATCTTGAAATTCTCTCTGCAATAAGGCAAGAACCTTAAACTCACTGGGAACATGATGACTATTTACTCATGAAGAAGGAACAAATACAGCTTAACAACTAGTAGAAAACTGTTTTTTCTCCCCATTATTCAGAGAGATTGATTTACCTTAGAATTCACCGAATTGGAGAGTATTTTTAGAGGTAAAAGCAAAGGTATCTTTGAAAACTTAGCAGAAATTACAACAAATCAAAGTTTAATCTGTATGCAGGTTAAGAAGTAACAGTTAGGACTGGACAAGGAACAAACTGGTTCCAAATCTCGAAAGGAGTACGTCAAGGCTGTATACTGTTATTCTGCTTATTTAACTTATATACTGAGTACATCATATGAAACGTCAGATAAGCTGGAATCAAAAGATTGCCGAGAGAAATATCAATAACCTCATATGACACCACCTTATGGCAGAAAGCAAAGAGAAATTCAAGAGGAATTAATGAATGTGAAAGAGGAGAGTGAAAAAGCTGGCTTAATACTCAACATTCAAACAGCAAACATTATGGCATCTGGTCCCACAGTTTCATGGCAAATAGATGAGGAAAATAAGGAAACAGTGGCAAGCTTTACTTTCTTGGACTCCATAAACAACTGCAAATGGTGACTGGATCCATGAAATTAAGACAGCTGTCCCTTGGAAGGAAATATATGATAAACAAAGACAGCATACTAAAAAGAAGGGACATTACTTTGTTGACAAAGGTCCATCTTAAGACTTTTACAGTAGTCATGTATGGATGTGAGAGTAAGACCATAAAGAAGGCTGAGTGCCAAAGAATTGATGCTTCTGAGATATGGTGTTGGAGAAGATTCTTGAGAGTCCCTTGGACTGCAAGGAGATCCAACCAGTCCATCCCAAAGGAGATCAGTCTGGGGTGTTCATTGGTAGGACTGATGCTGAAGCTGAAACTCCCAATACTTTGGCCATTTGATGTGAAGAGCTGACTCATTTGAAAAGACCCTGATGCTGGAAAAAACTGAGGGCAGGAGGAGAAGGGGATGACAGAGGATGAGATGGTAGGATGGCATCAGTGACTTGATGGACATGAGTGTGAGCAAGCTCTGGGAGTGGGTGGTAGACAGGGAAGCCCCTGCTGTTCTGTAGTCCATAGGGTCAGAGAGTCAAGCATGACTCAGCAACTGAGTTGAAAGTTTAATTCCTCAGAATAGAGGAAGAAAACAGGGATACAGACTAAATAACAAAATTTTGTCCTTAAATGATGGCCAGCTTATGCAGGAAATTAAATAATCTAAGAAATATTTTTAATAAAATGTCACTTGAATAAAAGAACTTTAAACAAAAAGAACATCTACTCATTAATTACAATAGACATAAAATTTCATTCAAAACCTAGGCATTAAAATTCTTTAAGAATGCAGCTAACAAGGTTTCTAGGTGGCTTACTCTTAAAGAATCTGCCACCAATGCAGGAGGCATGGGTTTAATACCTGGTACAGGAAGATCCCACATGCCAAGAGGCAACTAAGCCTGTAAGCCACAGCTACTAAGCCTGTAATCCAGGAGCCTAAGAACCACTACTACCTAACCTACATGCCCTAGAGCCTGTGCTCTACAACAACAGAAGCCACTGCAATGAGAAGCTTGTGTACTGAAACTAGGGAGTAACCACCACTTGCTACAACTAGAGAAAATCCCATGCAGTAAAAAAAAATCCAGCATAGCCAAAAACAAGTAAACAGGAGAATGTCATTAACAACTGATGTAATAAGGGCCTTTACTGAGAATCTGTCAGGTTCTAAATAAAGTCTGAAAATAAGGAAAGATAGGTGGGAAATTTAAAACATTAAAATCAGTTTTGCCCTAATTCACTGATAAATGTGAAGCAATGTCAGTCAAAACTCCAATGTCTTATGGAACTATATAAAGCAAACAGCCAGAAAAACAAAAAATAAAATTTAGTAATTGAGTTACTTCTGAAATAATGTGAAACATGGCAATACATAGCAGAAATTTTCATTAAGAGAAATAGAATAAAGAGCTGAGAAAAAGACATGCATACTTATAAGTTAACTTTTATGCTAGTTTTCACTGGGAAAATTGGTGTTTCACTAAGAAATGAAAATAATTCTATCATATATCACAGTAAGGAAAAAAAACAGACTAGGTATAAAAAAGCCAAAACTAACACTTTTAGAAAGTTATGTAACTTTTTAATTTCAAGATAAAAATTCTTAACATAAACTACTAAAAGTTTACAACACATACAGAACTAATGAAAAATCACAAGTGAACAAAGTTTTCTCTAACACAAAAACATCAAATAAAAACAAGCAACATACAAGATGATAATCCTTTAAGCCAAGACATTTTCAAGGATTGTTTTCCACTTTACTCTGGCTATATAAATTTAGATGATTTCAAATCCATAGTTACTAAACACTAAACAAATCATGCCTTTATATTCAGCATATACAGCAAAGCCTGGGATACAGAGTTCTATATCAAGGTACAGAAGATGAAAACTTTCTTGTGTAGGTTTTTTTAACACAGTTTCTAAAGCAACTTGATAGTCTTTATTAATACAAACCAGTTTAATGGCTAGGGTCAACAGAAAGGTAAAATATTTCTTACATCACAAGATTTTTCAACAGGGAATTTTACATTTCTGGGTTAACTGCCATTTTCAAATTAAGCCAACTAAAGGAAATTGCAGGTCAAACATTTTAAAAACAGTAACTCCTTATACATAAACTGTAGAGAAAACTTATAGTTGAAATTTACTTTTCATTCTCTGTACTACACACAAATTCATTATTTTCTTGAACATTTTAACAGGATAGGCCTTTAATTTTGGTTATAATTTTCAGTGTTTACTCTTTAACATGCTCAAAAACAGAATCCTTGTAGCAGTGTTGGGGACAAATTTTATTCTAGGCTGCCATTCTCATTTTCTCACAAATGTTGTCACTATGATAACAATATATCCTGTCAAGGATCTTTCTTTTGCTCAAAGTTTCCAGGGTTAGGTAATACAGACACTATTTCTTATGAATCTGTTATGATAATTAGAAATTATGCTACAAAGTTTATATTCTTCTTCAGTCCTCACAAATACTAGAGCACAACTGAATGAAAGTTATGCCTTCATAACAAATCTTACCAAAATATTAAAGAGTAGTTGCAGACTTCAGTTGCAATTTCAGAAGTTATCAATGTAACTAATTGAAAAATAGCCTGTTCTTTCTCAGCTTTGTACTAGGATAGTAACTTACTGCTTACTTTGTACTGCTTATCTGAGCAGTATTGCCTGGTGAACTTCATGTAAAATATCAATGTCACTTTTATGCACTGTCCTTTGTCTTGAAAATGTATTTAACTATGTCTTTGACTTCTAAAATGTGGAACAATCCTAAGAAATTTCTTAATCTGTCTTCTGAGTTTGCCTCAAATGGTTTTTTAATTTTATTGTCAATTGAACCTTTAACATGTAAATTTCCCCTAACTTGCTGTTACTTTAATAGGAAATTGCAAATTTCTCCACTAATATTGCAAATTCCAATTTGTCCTGTAGCTGTTATACTCATCTCTTAAAAAAAAAAAACTGATTTATTATTACTGATACTTAAATTTACCTATAAAAACCCTTAACTTTCCTTATTGATAAGCCTATACTTTTGGGTTATATAAAGTACTCCAAAATGAAGTTAAAATCAGTATTACTTAAAACATTGGCTTTCCAACAAATCTATTCCTACTAACTTTCATTAACATACATACTCAGAATACTTAACTAGTTCAGTCTCAATTTAGATGCAAGTTGTTTTCTTTTTAATCGTGGTTGGCACTTTTGTCATTTGCCACTTGAATGGCTAAGAAAACTGACACTTAACTTTAGACTTCTTAAACATTTTAGTCATACATCTAAATTTTCTTCTGATTTATACTATTGTTTTAAAAACTTAGACACAGAATTTCAGTAAAGATGCAAACATCACTTTCAGGTTTTTTAGAGACTTGTGAAACCTTTTATACACTACTTTCAAAAATAACATATAATATTGTTAACCTAAATAGAAAACAGGTACAGCTTGCAATGGAGAAATACCATATTGCTTATTTCTGAAGGCATTCATGTGCAAACACACAAAGGGAAACTTTAAGCAAACAGCACAATTCACAATTCATAAAAACAAGTGTTTTTATGCTTGTTTAACTCACCAGTAAAATAAACAACAGCATTTCACAAAACATACTCTGAAAATGTTAGACACTAAATTTAAAATTTTTAATTTCTACTTTTCAATTAGCAGTAACAACTACGAAATTACTTTGAATAACTATTTTTCAACTTATCTGAATTCTGTTTTTCAATTTATCTGAAAATTCATGGAGGGGAAAGTTTGCAGCTCTTCCCTCCAAAACCATCGTGTTTTCTTCAGCAATACTCAAGTATCAATTAAAACAGAAACTCACAAAAAATTTTCGCATGCCAAGAAAACATGGTAAGTGAGTATTATTTTTAGTATCTGTTTCGGCCTACTCTTTCAGATCGGCTTCCCCCATGACCTCCACTGGAAGCCTCACGACCTGAGCTACTGTATGACTCATGAGGAGCAGGGTACACTCTATCCTTGGAGGATGGAAATCCTCGTTCTTGTCTTCCACCACGGTCACGGCCACTTAAGTATGCATCACTTCGGCTGCTTGAGTAACTTTTCCAACCTCCTCCATATCTATCTCTTGTAGTGCTATAATCATCATAGCGACTGCTTCTGCCATAACTCAGAGGTGGACCTCTTCCTGATGGAGCACCATGGGAGCCCCCTGTGAAATTAATAATTGATAAAATTACAAAACTTTTCCCATTACTGCTATAACATGACTGTAAAGTACTACATCTTTGAAAGGATAGCCTTTATCTGCCTCTGTGGTAAAGATATGAATTAGTAACAATGGTGAAGGGGCTTTCATATTTATTTAAAACAGCAGTATTTTTTAGCTCCAGTAGTTTAAATGTTTATTTTTTGGGAAAGACTAAAGTTTTGAACTTCATAATGTTCCTATGCTTAATACTCTTAATAGCACTCTTGTTTTTAAAAATGTTACAATAATTTTTGTGATTCAAAAATGTGAGCTGCCAATTTACCCTTCACATCATTTTAAATGACTGATCAAAAATAACTGAAAGAACTTCAATCAATTAGGTAGAAATTACTTTTTTTTTGAGAAATTAGAAGTAAATTTGAGTAAATGATGTAGATCTAGCATGACAATTCTGTCATTTTTAAGTTGTAACTGTACTCTTACCGTAACTCTTATATGAATCCTTATAAGAGCCTCCACTTCGATGTTCAGAATAATCTCTATCACGGCTTCCACCATAGCCATCACGATCACTAAATTTAAGAGAATTAATGTAGCAAGTAAGAATTTGCATAAGTTATTTGATTAAAAACAGAATTATTTATAGTACCTATGTCCTCTAGAGGAATGATCATCCCGAGAACTTGAATGGCCATAATCACGGTATGCATAGTCTCTAGATGGTGGAGCATAATCCTTGGTGTCCCGTGAACTTGGATAATCTCTGCCTGAGTAGCTTAAAACAAACAAACAAAAAATTAAATGAAAATAATTCATACAGAAAGGAAGTTTTAAATGTGCAAAGGACTTCAATATACTTTTTTTCAAGGAAAATATATAATGATGAACAAGAATATAAAATACTGCTTAACATAACTGTTTTTAGGGAAATACAGTTTCTCAATCCCAATGAGATACCTACTCTGCACCTAGTAGACAGGAGATATATATACATATATATATATATATATATATAGTTTTGTTTTTATAAAATGTAAAACATCAAGTGTTGGTGAGAATAAAGAGAAACTGAAATCCTGCGTGTGCATAGTAGAAATATAAAGTTGTGTCAGACTCTTGGTGACCTCGTGGACTGTAGCCCACTAGGCCCCTCTACTGATGGGATTTTCCAAGCAAGAATATGGAGTAAGTTGCTGTTTTCCTATCCAGGAGATCTTCCCCACTTCGGGATTGAACCTGAGTCTCTTGCATTGGCAGGTGGGCTCTTAGCACTGCACCAGCAGTTATGGAGAAGATGCATGGTTCCTTAAAATACTGAAGTTACTGTATGACCCAGGAATTCCAATTCAGAGTTTACACTCCTAAGTGAAAACAGGTTTTCAAACAAACTCCAATGTTTGTACACATTAAGCACAAAGGTGGATAAACAAACCATGTTAACTATACATACAATGGTAGCTAACCCCCACTCAAAAACTGAAGTACTGATTCATGCTTCAGCAAGGATTATCTTTGAAAACACTCACACTAATGGAAAAGCCACATATTAAAGGTCACATATTGTTAGGGCTTCCCTGGTGGCTCAGTTGGTAAAGAATCTGCCTACAGTGTGGAAGACCAGGGTTCAATCCTTCAGGAAGAACCTCTGGAGAAGGGAATGGCTACCCAATACAGTATTCTGGCCAGGAGAATTCCATGGACGGCAGAGCCTGGCAGGCTACAGTGTACATATGAAATATTCAGGATTAGGTAAATTTACAGACACATGACATAGGTGGGTGTTTACTAGGGACACAGAGGGATAAAAATGGGAGCAACTGCTTATGGGTTTTGTTTTGGGGTGATGAAGAATTTTGGAACTGAACAGAGATAGTGGTTGCAGAATTCTGAGTATTTTAAATGCTATAGTTCACTTTTAAAATTTTGTTAGATAAAGTTTACCTCAACAAAATTAACTATGACTTAAAAATTCACATATTTTATTTTTCTTTACCCGTCTTTAGTAGCATAACCATCATCTCTTGGTGACACATAGTTATCTCTCCGAGAAGACACCAGCTTTCTACGAGGACCTCCTCTGTAATTTTCTCTCCGCAATTCTGGACCTTTAATTTAAAAATGTTTATATAGGTATCTCAGAATTGAGAGTAATATTTCAAAAAAAAATTCAAAAGACTGGTATCCTTCCTCTCTCCAAAACAATTTTTTAAAAACTACTCATAAAATCCTATTAATGCACATTTAGTTTGCTTTATAAATGTAATTCCTGAACATTTTATTTCCTGACATCTTCTGCTCCCTGTACATTTTATAATCTTTAAATTACAAGTAATACAATCTCTCAAAACTTGTGTAACGTCTAATTAATTTTTGTAAACCATTATCACACATTCAATCACAAACTAGTTGATTCTCTCCTAACACTGATAAATTTAACATTAACCACAACCTTAATTACTGACCTTTCTAAATGATAGTACTATTGAGTTCAACTAATTTATTAGCAATGAAGGGCTCATCTGAAAATTGCCACCTCTTCCAAAACAGGAAACTATTTCCCATAAATAATGTTCACTTCTTGTGCTAATTCTTACTAATTCCTGTGGTCAGACTTCTCTTGTTTTGTTTGCTTACTAGGGTAAGAGTCTAATGAAACTTTAGGTTTCTCAGCTTCTTTTGTATTTTGGAATCAATACTATATTATACTTGACTTTATTAATATTCTATACATAAAATTTGATGATGATTCAAAGTTTTTAACTGTATCAAGAGTAAAACAACAATGTAAAAATAGGATAAGAATCCAAACTACAGTTAATATGGCAAGTTTCAGTTACTGTTTATAATTACATAAACCGGGCAGCCAATATAACATAGCTAACCTGCTCTACATTCCAAAACACTGACTAATAGGATATTAGTTTTCATGAAAATACTTGATCTTGAAACCACATGAAAAATCCTACTAAGCAGTAAATGTCAGCAACTTAAAAAAACCTCAGAGGAATTCTCTAGCAACCACAGACTTAAAGGAAATGTCTTCCCCACTTCTATGTTAATCACCTACTACACATCTATAATTAGATGCTGAAGAATTATTTTTCAGCCACAAATAAATAAACTAGTGATCAATAAACATGTCCATATAATTCTCTTTTCATTTTGCTTCTTAAAACCACTACAATATTGTAATTAGCCTCCAACTAATAAAAATAAATGAAAAAAAGGTTAAGCATTCATTTAAAAATAGCTCACTTTTACTAACTACTAAGAAACAATAGTCTCTGCATTATATAGCATTTACCTTGTCCTCTCATTCCACTACTGCTTCGCCCTTGAGCAGAAGGAGCAGATCTTTTAGGAGAAGGACCTTCACAGCTTGAAGATGGTCCTCTTTTAACTGGATAGGGTACTCTTGAAGAGCTCATGTTGAGACTATATCCATCATCACCTGTATTTCAATGAAACATTTTCAGTAGAATAAACATTCTTAAAGTTTCACTTACTGTTCATAGATCTTTAGTAAACAACTACCATTGCCTTAAGCATTTGTATTTATCTGAACCAATAAAACTATTTCTTCATATGATACATCAGTTAGTACAATTCATTCAGTTTGAAAAATTTACAAAATGATTCAAGAACCACTACTGTGTTATCACTGCTGTGATAGTAGTCTGAAGAGAATAGAGGTGGTGGAGAAAAACCATTATAAAATAAAATTTTAAACACACTGGGAGGAAAATGATAATAATTCATACAATTCTGATGTTGAGAAAGCTTTTTAAAAATGTTAACACAATAGGTGTTAAGTGAAAACAATAAAAAATATGCACCTAAGAATACAAGCAACTCCTTTTATACAAAAAAAAAAAAAAAATGCAACTTTTCAAGCCACCTTGGATCATTTAGTAACCTAGTACATATATACTTGGAGAAAAAACAAAAAATCCTGCTTATAAGTGAATCCACACAGATCAAGTCTGTTTTGTTCAAGGATCAACATTTACTGTTAATTTTTTGAGGAAAAGGCTATGTTCTGTTTAACTTTAATAGTATTTAAGAATGCATGGTAAGTAATGAAAAATTATCTTTTTATCTAACTAGAAAAATGTTTACAGACATATTCCAATTACACTTGGCAGAGTATGAGCTAGTAAACTTTTCTCATCTTCTGAGAAAACAACAAAACTGTGTGATCTTATAATGAACACACCGTGTAACTGAACTCTTAAAAACATTTTCTAAAAATCATACATCTGGTTGTCAAAAACAGAAGTGAAATATTTTATTTTTCAAGATTGGTTATTGTTAGTAAAGGAGACAAAGTTCGTTAGATACATGGAAGTTTATGAATGGAAAGTGCCTCCCTTCATTTTTACCAAGTAAAAACTTCTTTGAAAATATTTCATAATACAATTTTCAGTCTTATTGTTCTCTAACACACACACACATACATACGTATGTACATATATGTAAATATACATACAAAACACAGGCTTTTACATCTGTATCAAAAACAACTTTTCCAAGATGCAAATTTTATTACAACAGAACCCAGGAACAAAAGCACCATATCAAAATGACAGTGGAGATTTGCATAGATTTGTCTGCACATATATATTCTCAAGACAAATACTACAAGGTCAGTCCAAAAATATGGAATGTTCACCCCTGGACTGTGGTTCTCTGTTATGTAATCTTCAAAGTTCTCCGGTACTTTTTACAATAGAGGAGGACTACTCTGAGAGTATATCAATGTATTTTTAACAGTTTAAATAAAGTTATTTGCCCTAAATTGGAAAATTCTAATGTATGATCAACAGCAATGAATTCTGTAGAAAAACTCTTAAAGAGGCATCAGTAACAATGATAAAAAAGACATAAAAAATTTAAGCCATTTCCCTGCAAGATGATAAACATTTCTTGCACATAAGTAATTTTATAACTACAACAATTCTTTACAACTTAGAAATAATTCTGATTACCAATAATGGTCATTTCTCATCTAATATATTCTTGTAGATTATTCTGCTCATTAACAATGCAATAAAAATTGAGATTTACTAGATGTTCAAACTTAACAGTTTTTCAGTGCTATGACATCCTTATATTTTAATACATTACCAAAGTGTCCTCCACGTGACACACGCCCTCTTGCTCCACCAATTCGACCTCTTTGACATCTCTGATTTCTTGGATGGCCCCTGTTTCTTGCAGAAGGTCGCTGTCTCTGTCTACCACCACTTTCAAAAGATGGTTTATTGGCTTGTTCTACTTTGATTGCTTTTCCATCCAAAAACTAAAAGATTTAGCTTAGCATCAGTAATGTTACATAAAATTTAACTTATTATTGCAATGAATTAAAAATCATTATTTTTTCCCCAAAGCAAACATTTTTTTCTGAAATGACTGTGTCCTTCAACATGATGAACATGACTTAATTGGCAATTGCCTTTCGTAAGTCATCTAACACAAAGCCTATGAATTTACCATTAGAACTTCCTGAAAGGTTCTCCAGGGTTAAAAGATGAGTATCTCTTCTTTACCATGAAAAAGCACACATTTTTATTTTTTCCCTATATTTTTATTTTCTATAGTGTGCTTCATTTTAATAATTTTTCCTTTTAAAATTTCAGTTTCCCAAGGTATGTAAAAGTATGCCTATTACTTAAAGTCATTTATTCAAAATTATTGGTCCTATCATAATTATATTTTAGCATTTGTTCTATTAGACACAAAGAAAACTTCTCAATATAACTGCTGCTCTGTATTTACTCTAGTTTTAATAATTTTTTCTTTTTTTAAAAATAGAACCCTTATTTGGTCTTTAACATTTCTTGCCTTATACAACTGTTTTAATTTAATTGTGTTCCCCAATAGTTACTGACTGTAATGCTACTTCATACTTTTTCAGAAATGCTTATATTTCATTGATCTGCCAATATCTGCCTTAATCTTTTACAGGGACTAAAGGGAGTTTTGAAAACCTAATAGGAATCAAACTGCATAGACTCTTGTTATTTCACATTATTTTTGGAAAACAATTTAAAATCCTAAATTCCTATCAGGACTTCTGGCGGAAATGAGTTCTAGATCAATATAATCAGCCTCAAAAGCCATTTTTTCCCATCTTAGGGTCTCACTTTTGGTTTCTTGGTTCAAAATATTTTCCAGAAATTCATGCACTGCCTCCTTCCCAACTCAGGATTTAGCTAACATTCCTAGATATGCCTAAAGATAGTATCCACCACCCCATAAGCACTACCACAATTAGTACTTTATTTTCCTTAACATTTCTGCATGTAAAATTAATTTTCTACTTGTACATTTTCCCCTTCACCTTAGAACACCAGTGATCAAGAAAATAAATATTCTGTCTCATCCACAACCATTAATCAGCTACTAAATCCATCAATGCCTGGCTATTGAATAAAGAATTACTAAAGTGTTAATTTCAGATTCCTGTGATTGATAACTAGAATTAAAAAAAGAGGAATTAGTTAGCATCAAGTATTCTCAAGGAAAATTTATCTCTTGACCCAAAACTGAGTCAAACTTAACTTTTAGGTATTACCATATCTTAAAATATGAAAGGACAAGGGTTAACATGTGCCACATGCCTGAAATATACTAGAACCATAACTATAAATAATAGGGAATTAATGTATTCATACTAAGGGAATGTAGAAGTTCCAGAGATAATTTAACAATTAACAGGATATCATGAGTACAAAAGCCTATTACCCACAATACAAAATGGGGGAGATACAGACTTTTTTTTAACTTAATATAACAATCCACAGGGGCGGGGGGAAGTCCTGGAGCAAACACAGTGCTCCATAACTAGCTAAAGATGTGGGATAAGGAGGGAAGTGGGAGGGAGATAACATTTATATGCTTATGGCTGATTCATGCTGATGTATGGCAGAAACCAACACAATATTGTAAAGCAATTCTTCTCCAATTTTTTTTAAAAAAGCTCAGCTTCTAACAGACAAATTTTTATTTGTAACACTGATACAGTGAAGAGTGCCTTAAATAGAAAATACCAAGACTTAAAATACAGTATGGAATATTGGGAGAGTGCTGAAGGTTAAAACCTATTTGTGTTTACACTTTAATGCAAACAGAAAACAGATTTAATGTATTTTGTTAATGCTGGTATTAACCTCAATCTCTTCCCAACCAGAGGACCCAGTATTTATGTGACAAAAAGGAGAAGGAAGCCTTGCAAAGCATTATACTACTGTAACAAATAAAGAAATCTAGAAATAGTATTAAATGAACCTACAATATGAAGACTTACCTTTCCATTCATTTCTTTGGCAGCATCCTTTCCATCTGCAGGGCTCTCAAAAGTAATGAAAGCAAAGCCTCTCGACTTGTTTGTGTTCCGATCCTTTATCAAGAGAACTGTAATACACATAAATCTTTTTAATTTAAAATGTCACATAAAATTGAACTTTATTATTTTCAAAATTATCACTCCTTTGACAATTTCTCATAAGACCCCTTTAACATACTCTAATGCAATCAATAAAGCAGAGTACAAAGTTTTGAAAGTTACTTAAAAACAACAAAAATCTATATATCATTTTGTATGATATAAAAATACCATATAATCTGATTTTTATATATCATTTCCAGTATTTTAAAAACAAACAGTAAATAATCTCAATAATTCTATAATTACCATATCTTATTCTACTGCACGTCCCAGGACCACTAGTACATTTTAAAAGCACTGTTTTCTTCCCTTTTCAGTAAGAGGAGACCCTTTCACTGACTGCCAAATGCTTGCCCAATTAAAAAAACAAAAAACAAAAACCTTAAGCTGCTAATAGTTGTCCATGGATATATATTAAACATACATTTGCTTTAAAGAGTTATGTATGTTGATTCTAGACTTACCTTCCACAATGCGACCGTATTTCCCAAATTCAGCTTCAAGACACTTCTTGGTTGTTTCAGCACTGAGGCCTCCTATGAACAGTTTTCCAGGCCGATCCGCTTCCATCATTTTACTGTTAGGTGGCAAAAAATATACCATAGCAAAGAACAAATTATGAGTCAAAATGTTCAAATATCATTAAAAAAAAAAAGACCTTTTAAAAATGTTTACTTAAAATACAAGGAAACTTGTAACACAAAAATGAAAACAAGCCCTGACCTAATGAATGCTGTTTGTTTCTTTTTTTTTACAGATGACAAAAGCCTGTAAGTTTAAATTACATTAGAAGGGTGCTGTAAAGCTCTTTTGAGCTGCAGTGTTTAACTTCACTCATTAAAACCTAAATGCAGTATCTAAGTTTTATAAAATGTGCATAAAACACACTAAACACATTTTCAAATTTCCTCCATTTTCTCACGTTTATATTGCTTACACAACAAATAATCTTTAAAATATACTTAACATTCAAAAACTTCTACAGTACTAAGTCATAAAAGCCACAAGAGAATAAAATACTTTGTTGAAGGAAATTTAACCCGTGGTTACTTATTTTGGTAGACTAAGAATCATTGGTCCAAACCGAATAATGTTAAACATTAGCTTTTACGAATATTAAAATTTGACTATTTTTGTTAAGTTAATCAACAGTTCGACATTTGAAAACCATAGTTTTAAGTCATGTAAGTAAAACGGTTAGGTATATTGGTTAAGTTTTTCAGCTGTCACTATCTCGGAGAAAAACTTTTTTTTTTTTTTAAGTGCACGTGAAACAAAATGGAGCCAGGGCTGTTACATCCTGTCACACAATGATCAGACCCAAGGCAAGGGAGAAAATCTGAGTTACACAGCAAAGCAGTATTCCATGACTATCAGCCAGAAAGGAAGCCAAGAGAGAAAACCTGGATTAGGCACCAAAGCAACAGCCTCCGCAATTAGCAGCCCCAAGCTAAGGGAGAAAAGCTGGTGTACAAACCAAAGCAATAGTCCTGCGCTCTAGCAGCCCCAAGCCAACGGAAAGAAGGTCGAATCACACATCAGAGCACCATTCAGCCAGACGAGCAGCCCCAAGCGGCGGGAAAAAAAAAAAACGGCCGCATTACGGCCCAAAGAAGCATTTCGCGACAGGTCCACGCCAACGGAAAAAAAGCCGAACTGCGCACCACAGCAACATTACACGAGAAACCAAAGCAATATTCCACCTGACTCGCAGACCCAGACCAACGGAAAAAAAGCCGAACTGTGCACCACAGCAACGTTACGCGAGAAACCAAAGCAATATTCCACCTGACTCGCAGACCCAAGCCAACGGAAAAAAAGCCGAACTGCACACCACAGCAACATTACGCGAGAAACCAAAGCAATATTTCACCTGACTCGCAGACCCAGACCAACGGAAAAAAAGCCGAACTGCGCACCACAGCAACATTACACGAGAAACCAAAGCAACATTCCACCTGACTCGCAACCCCAAGCCAACGGAAAAAAAGCCGAACTGCGCACCACAGCAACGTTACGCGAGAAACCAAAGCAATATTCCACCTGACTCGCAGACCCAAGCCAACGGAAAAAAAGCCGAACTGCACACCACAGCAACATTACGCGAGAAACCAAAGCAGTATTTCACCTGACTCGCAGACCCAGACCAACGGAAAAAAAGCCGAACTGCGCACCACAGCAACATTACACGAGAAACCAAAGCAACATTCCACCTGACTCGCAGCCCCAAGCCAACGGAAAAAAAGCCGAACTGCGCACCACAGCAACGTTACACGAGAAACCAAAGCAATATTCCACCTGACTCGCAGACCCAGACCAACGGAAAAAAAGCCGAACTGTGCACCACAGCAACGTTACGCGAGAAACCAAAGCAACATTCCACCTGACTCGCAGCCCCAAGCCAACGGAAAAAAAGCCGAACTGCGCACCACAGCAACGTTACACGAGAAACCAAAGCAATATTCCACCTGACTCGCAGACCCAGACCAACGGAAAAAAAGCCGAACTGTGCACCACAGCAACGTTACGCGAGAAACCAAAGCAATATTCCACCTGACTCGCAGACCCAAGTCAACGGAAAAAAAGCCGAACTGCACACCACAGCAATATTACGCGAGAAACCAAAGCAATATTTCACCTGACTCGCAGACCCAGACCAATGGAAAAAAAGGCGAACTGCGCACCACAGCAACATTACGCGAGAAACCAAAGCAACATTCCACCTGACTCGCAGACCCAAGCCAACGGAAAAAAAGCCGAACTGCACACCACAGCAACGTTACGCGAGAAACCAAAGCAACATTCCACCTGACTCGCAGCCCCAAACCAACGGAAAAAAAGCCGAACTGCGCACCACAGCAACGTTACGCGAGAAACCAAAGCAATATTCCACCTGACTCGCAGCCCCAAACCAACGGACAAAAAGCCGAACTGCGCACCACAGCAACATTACGCGAGAACCCAAAGCAACATTCCACGTGACTCGCAGCTCCAAACCAACGGAAAAAAAAAAAAAAAAAGCTGAACGGCACACCGAAAGCAACCAACATTCCGCACTAGAAGCCATAAGCTGGTGGAGAAAAGCCCAGCGTTATATATTCCAAATAAAAGTTACAAAGCAAAAACAGCTTTCTCAGTCCCAGGGTAGGAGTATATGTCCAGTATATCCTCCCACAGCCAAAATCCAGACGTTTCAAACACCCTTCTTTGCCCCACCCCCACTCCCGCACTCCGTCCTGTCCCCCAGCCCTCCATTCAGACAAAAGAACCCTCAAACTTCACTCGCTTTCCATTGCTACTTTAAGCACTGATTCTCCAAGGAATAAAAATTAAAGATACTGTACAAGAAATAAACTAATAAGACTTTTCAGGATAATGTACACACACACACACATATATACATACACTTTACTCAGCTATTAGTTCTTACAGGAAAAAGCCTGACAGGAAAAATAAGTCTGAGTTACCGTTTTTCTCCAGTAAAAACAAATGCTATACCTATAAACATGTTCTCATAAGATATAAATCTTTTTTTCAATCTTAAAATGCCCAATTCCTTACCTTTTATTGTGTTGTTCTTCTGGGACACGCAACACCAAGCTTCCTCAGTCGACCGTTCGCTAGACTAACGTTGAACGCAGCTGCGCCTCTTCCGTTAAGAGTATAAGGAACCGGATGTATGGCGCGAGGAGACGAGCGTAAGGAATCCGTAGGTATCGCGAGATGAGCTGCAGAAACAGTAGGACCGGAAGAAAATACAGAGGCGGGGGAGGGGTAAATGGAGACCTTTAAAGGACAGTGTAAAAAACAAAAAGAGCAAATATTCTACTTTTCTGTTTTACTGAATAGATATACCAGCCGCGTTAACTTAATCACCATAAAATACAAAAGAGAACTTTTACCATCACTTTTTTCATTATTTATTGCCCTCTCAAATGTCACCAGTATGATCACTCTTGCGTGGCATATTCTTTAGTTGTGTGTGATTTTCTTTTTTCTTAATACAAAAGAAAAGTAATAATAAAAATAAGAGAAAATAATGAAAATATTTAAAACATTTAGGAATCAAAAGCCTTAGTGTCTGTGAAGTAAACATATTTGGAATTTTCTCATTTAGCAGATACAGGTAATGCTTTTCACTAAAAATTCCAAAAGTAACAAAATGAAGAGATCCACTTAGGGCAATTTCTGCAATTTCTGTCACCTCATTCTGTATAATAAATACAATTTCAGCTAATGTGTGCCTATACCTGAAAAAACTATCTGCTGACATTATTTTTCCCTAATATAAAATTCTTCCTTCTAGGAATTAACATGCAAAATCATATATAATAGAAGAAAATACACTTAATGAAGGACAGAAATAAAACTTATTTTCCAAGGGTTTCTCTAGAATTTATCTACATAGTTTATATAGCCATTATATATGTATACATAAATGTATATGAATATATACATATGTATATGTATACATATATATTTATATATTCATACATACATAAAATTTAATATACATATATACTTATATATGTATGTATACAAAAGTTTACTACTCTTAAAAAGCAATACTATAGCTCATTTTTCAGTGCTTATGTCTTATGTTAATGCTGATGTCTACTAATCTTTATAATATTTCCTCATTTACAAAAATACTTAGAATCTCTTAGTAAGCTATTAAGTAATATAATGTTGACTGGTTCTCCTAAAGTAGTGATTGATCTTTCTAATATATACTCTTTAGGTAAATCCCTGGAGAAGGAAATGGCAACCCATTTCAGTATTCTTGCCTGAAGAAGCCCATGGGTAGAAGAGCCTAGAGAGCCCCAGTCTGTGGGGTCTTAAAGAATGGGATAGGACTGAGCAATAAAACACACTTTAGGTAAATGGGGCTTCTGTGATGACTCAGAGGAAAAGAATCTTCCTCCAATACAGAAGACTTGAGTTTAATCCCTGGCTCAGAATGATCCCCTGGAGAAGGAAACAGCAACCCTCTCCAGTATTCTTGCCCAAAGAATTGCAGAGACAGAGGAGCCAAGCAGGTTACAGTCCATGGAACTGCAAAGAGTCAGAGACAACTAAGCAGTCAAGAACATGTAGGAAAACAACTCTGCAGTGAAATCATGCACCAAAGGTAAACACATCTTAATATATTTGTATATAAGATATAGTTTAGAAAGTCATTTTTAAAGTAGTGCTTACCAGTTTGTTAGTATAAATTGCTTACTACAGAACCATTCTAATAGTATATTTCTATATTACTGCATTCTTACTTGAAAGTTTTCCTATGGCTCTATTAGTATTAGTGATTACTCTTTTTCATTTCAACAGGTAAAATGGGCCCTTTATTTTAATTTAATATCTCATTTGGAAAGTAAATGTCATTGATGAATTTTACTGATACTGGAGTAACCAATGTTACAAAAATTAAAACATGTAAGCAGTTACAATCAACTAATAATCAAATGATAATTAGTTCAAATAAAGAATTAATACATTAACCAATCAAAGTACACATTGGAAAAGCATTACTGGAAACAAAGCATTATGATAGCTGCCATAAAATGCATAAGAACATGTTCCAATGATTTAAAAAAAATGGTTAATACACATGATAGTTATTTGTCACTTTCTATACACTGATCAGAATAAGTCAGCCATTTATTGTGATATGAAGATGTACACTGCAGTGCAGACACAGTGTCCCCTGCCCTGGGAATGCCTGCATAGGAACTGGCAGTCAGGAGTGGAGCAATTCAAAGGAGTCAGAGGCCAGTGGTGGGTAAGGGTTGCAGCTGGAGCCAGAGCCAAGATAGAGAAGCTACTGAGTCCTTCATGATTAAAGATTTGGGGACACCTCTTTCTCTCCTTTGTGTAGTTGATAGTTTGGATAGTGAAGAGATGGCTGACTGTCAAAATATTTCTGCAGGACCTTGCCAGGGGAATCAGACTCTGTCTGGGAAATTTGTATTGTCTCAAAGTTGGATGCTCGAATTGAACAAAAGAGAGAGGAGTAGCATCAAAAAACAGCAAGCAGTATCCTGGCTCAGCGGGAAGCCCAGAGCACAGAGAGGAAGCAGGAAAGTGAGCCACATATTGTTGGGAGAACTTTTCACTGCTGCACTTGTGATGGTGGAATTTTCTGATTCAGTCTCCTCTTGTTTTATGGACTTTTTAATCCAGTGCTTCAGTCAGTAGCAGCCCATATTACTGGTAATCCATCAATACATGGAGATATTTGGTCATGGCTAAAGTTCTTCAGGTCAATTATCTGCTCTCTCTCTCTGTGCTCCCCCTCTTCATACTCATAAATATTGTGAACATGATTTGGCTCCAGGATTTAGCTGACCTATCATTTGAGGTGTCAACGAAGGAACCTCACCCATTCCCTAACATCAGCAGAATAACTGCTGACATACTCTAGCCTTTCACTGCAATCTCTCCTCCTCCTCCAGGGTATGTTTGTCAGCCTCTTTACCATTCATTTTGGCCAGTTGCTTAGTCTCCTGCATAAATCTCTTCTCTGTTCACTTCTGTACCCACTATATTGCTTTGGAAATCATTGGTTCAATAAAGGAATTCAAATGCACCAGTGATAACAACATAGAAAGAAACTGGCCTTACTACTTTGGATTTGGTTTGCCCCTGGATTTCCAATGTAAGATGCCAATGCACTCTCCTACACTGTGGCTGCCTCTTCTCTATCCTCTTTCCTTTATTCATGATCAGTGCCAATGAAACAAAGACACCTGACAAAGCATATCTTTTTCAATTGAATGTCTTCTCCTTGGTGGTTTTCCTAAACAGCAGTGTCTTCCACTGGATGCTTTACCTGTGGGCTGTCCTGAGTAGCTTTATTTCTGCGGAGAAGTTCCCTCACTGTACCCATCTGCTACCAGACTGAAACTGCTGCCAGCCACTGAGTTATCTGCCATCTGGAGGGGATGGGTGGGATCAGAAGGATCTCATGGGAGCTCTTTTCCTGGTTCACCACTGCACTCCCCCATCCCCAGGGAAGGTGGAGCATACCCCGTGAGGGCTCTGCCCATGTTCCCTTCTCTCTGAAGAATCTGAGGAATGCAGATTTTTGTGTTAGGTGCATGTAAGGTAGAATCTTTCTGAAACCAGCATGGACTTTAAACAATTGAGAGTCTGAAAGGACCACTAATTTTTCTCAATCCTTTTCTAGCATTTGCCAGCCCTGGGCCAGCACTGATCTGAATCCTTTCTCCCTGTGTCATTCCCCACTCCCACTTCCCCTTCCTACCTTCTACCACTTTTGGATGAATGGACATTTGTGATGCTAGCTGTTTTGTTTTGTTATTTCTTTCTCCTGTGAATCACATATGAGCACATATATTGCCAGCAAATTTGGAAAACTCAGCATTGGCCACAAGATTGAAAAAGGTCAGTTTTCATTCCAATCCAAAGAAAGGCACACTAGTCAAGTAATGCTCTAAATTCTCCAAGCCAGGCTTCAATAGTACATGAGCCATGAAATTCCAGATGTTCAAGCTGGATTTAGAAAAGGCAGAGGAACCAGAGGTCAAATTGCCAAAATCTGTTGGATCATAGAAAAATCAAGATAGTTCCAGAAAAAAATCTAGTTCTGCTTTATTGACCATGCAAAGCCTTCAACAGTGTAGACCACAACAAACTCTGGAAAACTGTAAAAGAGATGGGAATGCCAGACCACCTGACCTGCCTCTTGAGAAGTCTGTATGCAGGTCAGGAGGCAACAGTTAGAACTGGATATGAAAAAAAATACTGGTTCCAAATAGAGAAAGGAGCACATCAAGGCTGTATATTGTCTCCCTGCCTATTTAACTTATATGCAAAGTATATCATGAGAAACACTGGGCTGGATGAAGCACAATCTGGAATCAAGTTTGCTGGAAGAAATACCAATAACCACATGTAAGCAGATGACATCATCCTTATGGCAGAAGGTGAAGAAGAACTAAAGAGCCTCCTGATTAAAGTGAAAGAGGAGAGTAGAAAAGTTGGCTTAAAACTCAACATTCAGAAAACTAAGATCATGGCATCCAGTCCCATCACTTCATGGCAAATAGATGGGGAAACAGTAGAAATAGCGACAGGCTTTATTTTGGGGGACTCTGAAATCAATGCAGATGGTGACTGCAACCATGAAGTTAAAAGGTGCTTGCTCCTTGGCAGAAAATTTATGACCAACCTAGAAGAATATTAAAAAGCAGAGACATTAAAGGTATGTCTAGTCAAGGTTATGTTTTTTTCAGTAGTGATGTATGGATGTGAGAGTTGGACTATAAAGAAAGCTGAGCACCGAAGAATTGATGCTTTTGAACTGTGGTGTTGGAGAAGACTCTTGAGAGTCCCTTGGACTGCAAGGAGATCCAACTAGTCCATCCTAAAGGAAATCAGTCCTGAATATTCATTGGAAGGACTGATGTTGAAGCTGAAACTCCAATACTTTGGCGACCTGATGTGACGAGCTGACTCATTGAAAAAGACCCTGATGCTGGGAAAGATTGAAGGCAGGAGGAGAAGGGGATGATAGGGAATGAGACAGTTGGATGGCATTACCATTTCAATGGACATGAGTTTGAGTAAACTCCAGGAGTTGGTGATGGACGTAAAAGCCTGGCATGCTGGAGACCATGGGGTTGCAAAGAGTCAGACGTGATGGAGCAACTAAACAACAAAAAATTTGAGCAAGACTGGAAAATATAGTTATGTATTAGACAGACTACTTAGTGAATCTGCAGATTCAGTCTTTAGATTGAGACAACAATATTGCAGAGACGTAGCATTATTAACAGCAGTGGGGCAGAAGAAACAGGATAATAATATAGACAATGAAATTTTTGGGGAGAAATGTACAAAAATATATAATATTAAAAGTAAAAGGCAACTTGGAGGAAATATTAATTTCCACATAACCAGAAGGAAGAGTTTATGGATTTTTGATAGAAGAAAAATGGGGAAGATCAGATTATGAGCACTTCGCTTACTATTCAGTTTTGCTACTTACTTTTAGTGGAGCTGTTATATAGTTTTAAACCAAAACATGAATGTCTACAAGATATAATGCATGTGGTGACTTAATGTAAACATAAAGTCAGACAGAGGAAGAATATAAGTTTCAAAAGATAGTAGTTGTGTGAAGTTGGATAAAGTTCTTAACCTTTAAATTGACCCAATCTGTGAAAAGATAATAAAGTATTATTATATAGGGTGAAGTTAAATGGTGTCCTGTACACATCTGAGCACAACAATTAAGCATAACTCAGTGTTTAAAACTAAAGTGTGGAAATAGTATAATTAATTTATATTAAGTGGGAGCCTGAGAGTGGTTTGTAACCCTAATTTTTTTACTGAAAAGTTAAAGTTGCTCAGCCATGTCTTGACTCTTTGTGACCCCATGGACTGTATAGTCCATGGAATTCTCCAGGCCAGAACACTCGAGTGCATAGCCTTTCCCTTCTCCAGGGAATCTTCCCAACCCAGGGACAGAACCCAGGTCTCCTCCATTGCAGGCAGATTCATTACCAGCTGAGCCACAAGGGAAGCCCAAGAATACTGGAGTGGATAACCTATCCCTTCTGCAGTGGATCTTCCTCACCCAGGAATGGAACTGGGGTCTCCTGCATTGCAGGCTGATTCTTTACCAACTGAGTTATGAGGGAAGTCACCCTCCCCCCCCTTTTTTTAATAAGTCAAAAACATGAAACTTTTTTCAAAATTATATTGTTTGGATATTTTGCATAAAGTAAATCATCACTGTATATTCATTAACAATATGTGTAAAAAGGAATTGGAACACATGATAAAACACAAACAATTGTACTGTACATTACTAATAGAAAGAAATGAAAAAATAATTGTAAGAAATCTTTAGTACACTATTATAATAGTAATTTGGAAAATGAAATGGCAAGTCATTTAAAAGAAGGTGCTTACCAGTAATTATTCAAGATGAAGTAGAAAATACAAAGATACCTGATAATGAATGCTAGGAATAGTCTGAAAATTTTGCTGCAAAGCCACTATCTCAATGGTAAATCTAAATATATAAATAAATGCTATTTTCATATTATTGATACTTTTATTGATATTATAGAACTCAGATAACAAAGGTTGTCTGACAATGCTGTTTACCGACATAACCTGCGACAAATGCTAATGAATTAGAAACAGGGGATAATCCCTAAAAGTAATAAACACTATGAACCAACCAGTGAAAAATAAAATGAAGATACTAATAAATACTTATGTTTCACTAGCAACTTTATATAGTAAGTGCTTCATTTACTTATGAATTTAATTGTTTCATTTCATTATTTCCACAATTTTTCACAATTACATTAAGTGACTTATTCTCATCCTTATTATAAAGATTAAAAATATTTTCCCTGAGATATGTGCAAGACATTTTTGAAGAAGGAAATAGTAAACCTCTTTGAAATATATGAAGAAGAACTTGAGTAACTGGAGATGGCTGACGTAGTATCAGTTCAATGTGACCTTAAATGATATTATAAATAGTATAAGTAACGTGAAGGAAAATCATAAGATTATTACGTATATCTGTATGTGTGTATTCAGGTATTCTGTTTATATATGTATGTCAATACTTTATAGTATGTTACATCTATTTTACAAATAATGCATTCTTGATCAGATTTTTAGAGTTTATTTAGAATAATCAACATTTGAGAATTATTTATAGGCTATTCCTACTAAACTACCCTTCTAGATATTAAGGAGAACTATAGATCCATGATAAATGAAAAGATTTAGTGAACACACAGCAAAGGTAATAATCAGAAACTATTTCCATAATAATAAAAGAGAAAAGAGAAATAAAAGAGAAAGAGAAAATAAAAGTGGTACTTTGATGTGTCTTGGTAAAACAGAAGCAAATGTATTACCAATACAGTTTGCTTTTACTTTTTTTAGGAAATATTGTAGGTAGAGGAACCTGTTGAATGAGACGGCATGGACAGATTCAAGAAGCACAATTCAGACTACTGGAGACTATGTAGAATAATTAATCTGGCTTTATAATAAATTGAAAGAAAAGTAAAAAGTTGAAGGTGAAAACTATTATAGAACACATTTGAACCCATTGCAGAGTTCAAATTGTTCTTGGATTGTATTTCTGAGAAAGTGAAAAGATTTTTAGTTTGCTGTTGATGAAACTAATGGAAATTTGAGATGGCTTCCCTGGTTGCTCAGACTGTATACTGTTTGCCTGCAATGTGGAAGACCTGGGTTCAATCCCTGGGTTGGGAAGATCCCCTGGAGAAGGAAATGGCAACCTACTCCAGTACTCTTGCCTGGAAAATTCCATGGGCTGAGAAGCCTGGTAGGCTTCAGTCCACGGGGTCACAAAGAGTTGGACATGACTGAGCAAGTTCACTGTGTTTAATGATATTTAGAAATTATTATTAATATACTTGTAGGTCTGTTTTCTACTAATGTGATGGCCTACACTTGTCCATTACTTAACTACTGACTTTGACCAGACTTTAGTCAGGTTTCTCTCCTCACAGTGCCCTAAATTTTGACCTGTTCTCAAATTTGGGCAAGCAGGAATGTACTAAGGTCAGAACATACTCCCTAAGGAGCTTATACTGAGAATAAGCTGGCAGAAAGAGACATTTTCTATTAGAAAGACTCTATTTTACTTCCTGCTCACCCATTTGCTAGTTAGTGTCCCACTAAGCTTCTGCCTAGTTTCTCCTATTGCTTATTCCATAATCTTAAAAAAAACTTACTTAATAATTCCTTTTGATTTTAAAATATTTGCAGATTCTGCGATGGAAATGTTTTTCTATTCAATTATCTTTTAAAATAAATTCCTTACCAATGTCTCAGTTTGTTTTTCAGTTTTCAAGTGCTATGACACAAATGAAGTTTTGACATCCTTTATCAATGCTGAAAAAAACTAAGTGTTCTAACCCAGGATTTGTATCTCTCAATTGAAAGGGTATAAACATTATTCTTGAGTACAACTCCTCCACCCTACTTGGGGAGTTAAACTGAGGTATTTCAGTACTTCAGTGCCCAAGGGCAGACAGGACTATGAGATAGATAGTTCTTTATAGGTAGTTCCTATTTCTGAGGAACTTGGGCCTGAGTGGATGACATCAGGAGGGATGGTCAGCTTCTACCTAAGGCATCAGAACAAGACCCCCAATCTGAGAAATTCCTTGTCTTCCTATCCTTGCCATTTTAATTGAATTTCTTTGCTGATATTTCATCTCTATCCACACCACCACCACTTTTGCTATCCATAAAACTTTTCCCATTACAACAGTAGCTCTCTATCGCAAGCCTTACATTATATTAGCTCTTTTCTAAAACTAATTTTTCTTGAAGTATGGGCCTCCCTGGTAGCTCAGCTGGTAAAGACTCTGCCTGCAATGTGGGAGACCTGGGTTCGATCCCTGTGTTGGGAAGATCCCCTGGAGAAGGGAACAGGTAATACTACCCACTCCAGTATTCTGGCCTAGAGAATTCCATAGACCATATAGTCCATGGGTCACAAAGAGTCGGACACCACTGAGTGACTTGCACCTTCACCTTATCAAAGTATATTTGATAACAATGTTATGTTAACTTCAGGTGTACAGCAATGTGAAACAGTTACACATATATATCTATCTGCTCTTCTTTAGATCATTTCCCCATATAAGCCATGACAGGGTATTGAAGAGAGTTCCTTGTGATATACACTAGTAAGTCCTTATGAGTTATTTTATATATATAAATTTTATATAAATTTTTTATAAATTGAATATTCAGTTCAGTTCAGTCGCTCAGTCATGTCCGACTATTTGCGACACCATGAATCACAGCACGCCAGGCCTCCCTGTCCATCACTAACTTCCGAAGTTTACTCAAACTCATGTCCATCAAGTTGGTGATGCCATTCAGCCATCTCATCCTCTATCAGCCCCTTCTCCTCCTGCCCCCAATCCATCCCAGCATCAGGGTCTTTTCCAATGAGTCAACTCTTCGCATGAGGTGGCCAAAGTATTAGAGTTTCAGCTTCAGCATCAGTTCTTCCAATGAACACCCAAGACTGATTTCCTTTAGGATGGACTGGGTGGATCTCCTTGCAGTTCAAAGAACTCTGAAGAGTCTTTTCCAACACCACAGTTCAAAAGCATCAATTTTTCAGTGCTCAGCTTTCTTCACCGTCCAACTCTCACATCCATACATGACCACTGGAAAAACCATAGCCTTGACAAGACAGACCTTTGTTGGCAAAGTAATGTCTCTGCTTTTTAATGTGCTATGTAGGTTGGTCATAACTTCCCTTCCAAGGATTAAGCGTCTTTTAATTTCATGGCTGCAATCACCATCTGCAGTCATTTTGGAGCCCCCAAAATAAAGTCTGACACTGAATATTAGACCTTCACAAATTTTACATGCTTATTTCAGAGACCTGAAATAAGACCTTATTTCTGACCCTGAACTAAGTCAGACATCTTTTGAGGTTGGATGTGATCCAAGTGGCCTGGGACCCTTAATGAACTTCTGAATATCTCAAAAGAATTGGGGTTGCGAGGTGGCTATGGATTGTCAGATTTTATTCTAGGTCACCCTAATATGAATGTAGGAGCCCTTGAGCTTAATAAAACTCCCTTAGGTGTGTCTAGGATTCCTCAGGTGGGCTTAGGGTTTCTACAGAAAGGATATAGATTCAGTTGAACCTTGGTCCAATAAAGTAGACTAATGTTCCCAGAAGAGTGCATGGACTCCTTAGAATAACCTAGCATTCCCTAAAATGTGTTTGGGATGTATCTTAGATTTCAAAACTGAATCTGGTTTCCCACAGCTGAGTATCAATTCTCTTGTGGCTGTTGCATGTGTCCCTTGAGCTAGGTGTGAATCCTGAAAAGTTCATCATGGGATTAATAAGTAGATCTGATGTCTTCTGAGCAAGTTCACTTAAGTTTTGAGAGACCAAATTATCTTTAGGACTAGGGGATTATAATGTATCATATCTGAATCTGGGGTATTATCTATGAATGCCTGGGTTTAGCTCTTTTTAGTAAGTTTTAAACATTCTGAGAGCTCAGCAACCAAGGATATGTATAGGTCTACAGTCTTGGAGCTGGAACTCTTAAGTTTGAGATGTTTTCTTGGGGATGCCTGATCTGTGTCTGTGATGACTGTCAATCTCCTGAGCTCAGTCTCTGTATCACAAGATGGATATGGGGTTCCTAGACTTGGATATAGTGGCCTGAATTTGGGTCTGCATTGCTCTGGGTTGTTGTATTAAAAAGTCCTGGGTTGTATACCTGAGAAAGTCTTAGATCTCTTGAGATGAGTGTATTTGTTTCAAGGTCAGTCTAAGGTCTCTAGATGTGACTAGGTCTTATGTTAATAGTATTGCATGAGTTTGTCTGAACTCAGTTTGTGTCACTTGAATTGGACTTGGGTCCACTAAGTGGCACTAGGACACCCTTTGATGTGTCTGGGGTTTCATGATATATAATTATTATTTTATGGTGAGCTTGTGTCAAGTAAGATTAGTGTGATCCTGAACCCTTCAAAATGAATCTGGGGCATTGAGGTGAATTTGCGGTACAGTGAAATAGATTATCTATAAATGTCTAGGCCTAGTTGAGACTATGTATGGTAGGTCAACTGTGGTAAAACTGTGTTCTCCAGAGTGTGGGTCCTGGTGGAGGAACTGGTATTTCCTGGAGTGCTTGGAGTGTTTTCAGGGTATTTCTAAGCAGCATCTGATTCTCAGAGTTCATTTTGAAGTCCACTAAACTGAGCCAGATTACTTGGCAAGATCTAAATTTTGCCTGGAAATGTTCGATCCCTGCTGAAAGTATTTGCTTTATGAAGTGGCTTATCAGAATCCTTTGATTGTTCCTAGAATTGGTTGAATTTAGTCTTAATTCCTATGTTGTCAGTCTGGGTTTACTGGGAATGATTAAGGTCTCTGCGGAAGGTCTAGGTTCTTTGAATTGAATTTGAGTCCCTGAACTGGTGGATATTTTGCCTGAGTATTAGGAACACAAAGAGTGTTCAGGGGTCAACCTAGATATTTTCTGGGGATTCCTAAGCAGTTCTCTGATTCATATGAGTAAAGAATCTCCAGAAGTTTGTCCGATTTCTGTAGGAAGAGTCTCAGTCTTTTATCTAGATACTGAAGTTGACTGTGGTGTATGCTTAGTCGCTCAGTTGTGTCCAAATATTTGTAATCCCATGGATTGTAGCCCACAAGGCTCCTCCGTCCATGGGATTCTCCAGGCAAGAATACAGGAGTGAGTTGGCAAGAATACTCACTGAGGATAACTACAGATTCCCAAATATAAGGAGCTCTTTGCTCCTGGGATAATGAGAGATCTCATAGATGGTTTTCTTGGGATGAATGTGTTAAATATTAGTGCCCTAATGTAAGTCTTGATTTCTAAAGGAGAGTTTGTCTTCCTTTGATGAGTCTGGTTTCCCTGACCAATCTCTGTCCATGAATTGAATCTCTGTTCATGCACTGAATCTGATACCCTGAAAGGGAAATGGGTCCCTGAGTGATATTTTGCATTCACAATGTGTTGTCTGGTAATAATGGAGTAATCTGAGTCAACATTTCTGAATTGCCTGATGTTGGCCAGTGGCCAACTCAAGTGTTTTATGGGAGGCCTGAGCTGACTCTCTAAGTCCTGATGAGGTCTAGAGTCCCTGAATGTTACCAGATCCTTTGACATATGTGTGGAGGTCATTGAGACATGTCTGGCGTCCTTTGAAGTAGATTTCTACTCTTGAGTTATTATGTGAACATGCTTTATGTTAGTATTTATACCGCCAAATTGTGTCTTTTTCTGTGTGTTTTTCTTTAGGTATGTATGAAAGTAAAATCAAAGTGTGAGTTGTTCAGTGATATCTGACTCTGTTGACCCCATGTTCTGGGGCCCACCAGGCTCCTCTGTCCATGGGATTTTCCAGGCAATAAATCCTCTGTATAGTAGGATTTCCCACTGGAATGGGTTGCCATTTCCTACTCAAGGGGATCTTTCCAACTTAGGGACTGAACCCAGGTCTCCTGCATTAAAGTTGGATTCCTGACCATCTGCCACCAGGGATCAGAGTTAGGTGGGTCTAGATCTGCAAAATTAAGTCTAGTTTTCCTATATAGATCTGTGTTCCTTTGATTTTCTCCAGTGTGTCTTTCTTATGTCTTTCTATCACATGGCTCTGGAATGAGAATTCTTGATCCCTTCTAAAGGAAATCAGTCCTGAATGTTCAATGGAAGGACTGATGCTGAAGCTGAAACTCCAATACTTGGGCCACCTGATGTGAAGAACTGACTCACTGGAAAAGACCCTGATGATGGGAAAGATTGAAGGTGGGAGGAGAAGGAGATGAGATGGTTGGATGCCATCACTGACTCAATGGACATGAGTTTGAGTAAACTCCTGGAGTTGGTGATGGACAGGGAGGCCTGGCGTGCTGCAGTCCATGGGGTCGCAAAGAGTCAGACACAACTGAGCGACTGAACTGAACTGACTGATGGGGAGACTCTTTAAATTTAGACTGGGATTATCTGTAAGGTTGACTGTGTTCCTTTCAACTGAATATAAGTGTTATGGGGGTGTCTGAGTTCCCCTATACTGAACATGGGTTCAGTGGTATATTGTTTGGGGTTCTATACTGCGTCTGGGTTCTGTACGGAGTCTGTGTCTCCCTAGGTGGGACTGGGATCTGGGTTTGGGACAGTCTAGAATTGGTCTGGATCTGTTTGACATGCTGTATAGCATTCTCTTAGTTGAAACAGAGTTCCCTGAGGACTGCTAGATCCTTGAGGTAGGTCCTGGTGAGAATGACTGAAAAAATTTGAGAGCCACAAGTGATTGTAGGATTGATTCCTGAAGGTCTTATCCTGCTTATCTGATTCTTAAATTCTTTAGGTTTAAATTCCCTGAAGGATTAATTTTTAAAGTCCTTTCTGTGTTGCCTGACTGGCATTCTTGTGAGGTTCTGAGACGAGTAAAGTATTGCTTAGAAATACTTGAGCTGAGTTTGGGTCCTCTCAGGTAGAATTCAGGGCTGCAACTGAATCTTTATCACATGAGTTGGCTCTGGAGTGTGTTATCTGTATTTTCTGCGATGAGTCTAGGGTCTTCTGGAGATGAGTCATATTTCCTAGTAGAACCTAAATATATCTCTAGAACTGAGTTTTTCTCACCTGGTGAACCTTGTGGTAGGCCTGAGGTCCATGTGATTTGTTCTGAGTCATATGTATGTTGATACTGGAAATAACTCGGTGTCCTGAGCTTTATTAGACGTTATTGGGTTGGAACTGGTACCCCCAGGTATAGCTGGTTCTCCCTGAGGTACTGCCTGAGGTTTCTTAGATTCACTGAGGTGGGTTTTTGGTCCATTGATATGACTATTTCCACCTTTGTGTTCTGTCTATGGTTACCTGTTATTTCCTCACTTACATGATGTCTTATTTCTCCTGTGAAGGCTCTATGTCTCCAGAAATGAATCTGAATCCTTTAATGTGTTTCTGGTGTTATTTTTATCTTTCAGTTGGTTTTGAACCTTTCTGTGCTGTATCTGGTATATCCTTAAGTAAGTATTAATCCCCTGTGCTTATTTTAGACTTTCTGAGGTGAGTTGGAGAGCCCTTACTTCTAGTGTGGATTTTTCAGGGTGTTGGTGAAGTTGCCTGAGTGCCCTCAATGTGTGATTTCCTGTGGGAGGACCTGGCATTTTCTTTGGATCATTGAAACTTCACTGAACCAGTGAATTTCTTTCTTTCTTTTTTGAACCAGTGAATTTCTACTGATACACCTGGTATATTACCAAGGGTATCCAGACCAGACTATGAGACATATGAGGTAAGGCAGTGAGCGGTTTCCCTAACCTGGGGTTGGGGACTTTAAATAGTCTCAGTTTCCTTCTATCAAGTGTTGGCTTGATGGGGTGTCATTTAGAAACGCATGAATTGAGTCCCATGTATTTATCACATACTGCTTCAAGTACATCTGGGATCCCATGTGGTGGGTTTTTAGCCCCTTCATTTAAATCTGAGACACCCTGACTTGTGTTTGAGGATAACCGACATATTGTCTGGTGCATGGTAAATGAAGTCTCTAGAGGCTTTCTGAGTCCCTATGGTGGGTGGGCTTTATCTGAAAATGCCAGAAGAGGGTTTAGTCCCCTAAGTGGTATAAGGTTTACTGTAGAAGGTCTTGAGCTTCCTGAGCTTAGCCTTCTATGGTATTTTCTCTGATTCCTTGAGCTGAATCCAGGTGCTATCTGAAAGTGTAAGCCTCTTGAGCTGAATTTGGATCTGTGAGGAGGGTCTATATTACGTAAGGTGGGTTCACCTAAGGTGGGTTTCCTTGTGTTGAATGTAAATAAATTTATGTATTTTTTTACAGATTACTGAGCTGAGTAAGTCCGTGGGCTCTCTAGACCTCTTGCATGTATTTGCGATCCATGTGTTAGATCCCCACTTCTTTACATGGGTAGGATGCATGATTTGTGTTTGGAGCCATCTATTGTGAAGTTTGAGGTTCTCTGATCTAAGTGGGAGTATCCTGAGAATATCTGGATTACCTATGACTTTTCATGGGTCCAATAAGTTTTGGCTCCCTATTATTGGTAAGCATCTGCTGGGTGTAATTAGTCTTCCTATGTGGCACTAGCATGACTTGACTGACTAGTGGTTTCATTAGGTTGTGTGGAATCTGTTAACACAGATCACATCCCAAAAATGACTCTGGGTCACTAACTTGCATCTGGAATAACTTAAATGCATTTGGGTTCTCTGATTTGGGTTTGGCAACTTTTGAGGTGAGGTGGGGTATCTGAAGCTGTCTGGAATCCTCTGAAGTGTGTATATGACCTCACACATATAGGGAAATTCAGTATGTATCCCATTGATTTTGTGTGTCTGAAACCTGCAGTATTTTCCATGGATGTCTGTGCCTTCCTAAGGTATATGTGATACACTGCAAAGTGGAAAATGTACTCTGTGGTGACACAACTCTGATACCCTGAAATTTTCAAAGACTCAGGTACACTTCAGGAATATTGGGGTACCATTATTTCAGGGTGATACCTTGAAATTGGCCTATAGTTTCCTGAAGTGTACCTGAGTCTTTGAAAATGATCTGTGTTAAATGATATGGAACTGTGCTCCTTTCAACTGAATCTGCACCCTTGTGCTTTGAGTTGGAGATCTGCTTAGCTGGAATATGATCTCCTCAACTAAATCTGGGACTCCAGAATAAATTATATTTCCTATAATATATATGAGGACCCCATAGCCGAGTATGAGAATTTCTATGTTGAGTGTGGAACCCTCAGGGTATTTTTTACAGAATTATTGAGTTGAATCAAGTTGACCTATTTGATGAGGACCTACAGCACTTTCTAGAACAAACAACAAAAAGGATGTCTGTTCATTATAGAGGATTGGAATGCCAAAGTAGAGTTCAAGAGAAACCTAGAGAAACAGGAAAGTTTGACCTCAGAGTACAAAAAGATGCAAAGCAAAGGCTAACAGAGTTTTGCCTAAATAACATGATACTCATAGCAAACAACCTCTTTAAACAACACAAGAGATGACTGTACACATGGATGTAACCACATGATCCATACAGAAATAAGACTGATTGTATTATTTGCAGCCAAAATGGAGATGCTCTATACAACAAAAACAAAACCTGGAGTAGATTGTGGCTAAGGTCATGAGCTCTGTATTGCTGAACTCAGGCTTAAATTAAAGAAAATAGGGAAAACCAATCAATCATTCAGCTAAGATGTAAATCAAATTCCATATGATTATTTAGGGGAGGTGACAATAGACTCAACTGATTAGATGTGGTAAACAGAGTGTCTGAGGAATTATGGAAAGAAGTTCACAACACTGTACAGGAGGCAGTGACTAAAACCATCCCCAAGAAAAAGAAATGCAAGGAGGCAAAGTGGTTGTTTCAGGATGATTTACAAATAGCTGAGGGGAGAAGAGAAATGAAAGGCAAGGGAGAAAGGGAAAGAAATATCCAACTGAATGCAGAGTTCCAGAGAATAGTAAGTGGAGAAAAGAAAGGCTTCTTAAGTGAACTATGAAAAGAAATAGAGAAAATAATAGAATGGTAAAGACTAGAGATCCCTTTAGTAAAATTGGAGATATCAAGAGAACATTTCATGCCAAGATGTGCATGATATAAACAGAAATAATAAGGACCTCATGGATAAAGGAGAGTTTAAGAAGAGGTGACAAGAATACTACGAAGAACTATGAAGTAAGAGGTCTTAATAACTGGGATAATCACAGTAGTGTTATCACTCATCTATAGCCAGACATCCTGGAATGTGAAGTCAAGTGTACCTTAGGGATCATTAAAAAGAACAAAACTAGTGGTGGTGAGGGAATTCCAGCTGAGCTACTACAAATCCTAAAAGACCATACTGTTAAGGTGTTGCAGTCAATATGCCATCAAATTTGGAAAACTCACAAGTGGTCACAGGACAGGAAAATGTCAGTTTTCACTCCAACCCAAAAAAGGGCAATGAATAAGATTATTCAAACTACTGCTCAGTTGTACTCATTTCACATGCTAGCAAGGCATGCTGAAAGTTGTTCAAGGTAGGCTTCAAAAGCACATGAATCAAGAATTTCCAGAAGTACAAACTGTACTTAGAAAAGGCAGAGGAACCTGATATCAAATAGCCAATATTCATTTCCTCATAGAGGAATTTCAAACGAATTTCAGGGGCAAAATCTACTTGTGTTTTATTAACTACACTAAAGCCTTTGACTGTGTGGATCACAAGAAATTGTGGAAAATTCTTAAAGATGGAAATACCAGATCACCTTACCTGCCTCCTGAGAAACCGATATGAAGGTCAAAAGCAACAATTAGAACCTGACATGGAACCACGGACTGGTTCAAAATTGGGAAAAGAGTACAGTAAGGATGTTTGTTGTCACCCTGTTTATTTTACTTATATGCGGAGTACTTTCTATGAAATGCCCAACTGGATAGAGCTCAAACTGGAATCAAAATCGCTGGGGAAAATATAAGCCATCTCAGATATGCAGATGATAGCACTCTCATGGCAGAAAGTGAACAGGAACTAAAGAGCCTGTTAATGAGGATGAAAAAGGAGAGTGAACAAGTTGGCTTAAATTCAACAGTCAATAAAAAAAGTAAGATTATGGCATCTGGTCGCAGCAGCTGCTGCTGTTAAGTTGCATCAGTCATGTCCGACTCTTAGCAACCCCATGGACTGCAGCCTACCAGTCTCCTCCATCCATGGGAATTTCCAGGCAAGAGTACTGGAGTGGGTTGCCATTTCCTTCTCCACTTCCTGGCAAATAGAAGGGGATAATATGACAGACTTTATTTTCTTGGGCTCCAAAATCACTGTGGATGGTGACTTCTCCATGAAAGAAAAAGATGTTTGTTTCTTGGAAGGAAAGCTGTGACAAATCCTAGACAGCATATTAAAAATCAAAGATATCATTTTATTGACAAAATTCCATGTAATCAAAGCTATGGTTTTTCCAGTAGTCATGCACTGATGTAAGAGTTGAACCATGTGAAAGAAGCCTGAGTGCTAAACAGTTGATGTTTTTGAATTGTGGTGTTGAAGAAGACCCTTGAAAGTCCCTTGGATAGCAGGAAGATCAAACCAGTTAATCCTAAAGGAAATCAGCCCTGAATATTCATTTGAAGGACTGATGCCAAAGCTCTAATACTTGGCCACCTCACAGGAAGAGCCAACTTATTGGAAAAGATCCTGATGCTGGGAAAGATTGAAAACTGAAAAGGAGAATGGGGTGACCGGTGATATAGGATGAGATGGGCAGAGATCACTAACGCCATGGACATGAGTTTGAGCAAAATCTGGAAGATAGTGAATGACAAGGAGCCTGGTGTGCTGTAGTACATGGACCACAAGGAATTGGACACAACTTAGCAACTGAACAGCAATATCAAAAAGAATTGTAACTAAACAATAAACCCAGTAGGTTGCAATATACAAAACAAACATATAAATTCATATCTGTATACTAACAACAAAACATCTGAAAAAGAAATAAAACAGTCCACTTACAAAAGCATAAAAAATATGGCAGTTCTATGTCCAGTTTTTTAAGAAATCTCCACACTGTTTTCCAAAGCGGCTGTACTAGTTTGCATTCCCACCAACAGTGTAAGAGGGTTCCCTTTTCTCCACACCCTCTCCAGCATTTATTGCTTGTAGACTTTTGGATAGCAGCCATCCTGACTGGCGTGTAATGGTACCTCATTGTGGTTTTGATTTGCATTTCTCTAATAATGAGTGATGTTGAGCATCTTTTCATGTGTTTGTTAGCCATCTGTATGTCTTCTTTGGAGAAATGTCTGTTTAGTTCTTTGGCCCATTTTTTGATTGGGTCATTTATTTTTCTGGAATTGAGCTTCAGGAGTTGCTTGTATATTTTTGAGATTAATCCTTTGTCTGTTTCTTCATTTGCTATTATTTTCTCCCAATCTGAGGGCTGTCTTTTCACCTTACTTATAGTTTCCTTTGTAGTGCAAAAGCTTTTAAGTTTCATTAGGTCCCATTTGTTTAGTTTTGCTTTTATTTCCAATATTCTGGGAGGTGGGTCATAGAGGATCTTGCTTTGATTTATGTCGGAGAGTGTTTTGCCTATGTTCTCCTCTAGGAGTTTTATAGTTTCTGGTCTTACATTTAGATCTTTAATCCATTTTGAGTTTATTTTTGTGTATGGTGTTAGACAGTGTTCTAGTTTCATTCTTTTACAAGTGGTTGACCAGTTTTCCCAGCACCACTTGTTAAAGAGGTTGTCTTTTTTCCATTGTATATCCTTGCCTCCTTTGTCAAAGATAAGGTGTCCATAGGTTCGTGGATTTATCTCTGGGCTTTCTATTCTGTTCCATTGATCTATATTTCTGTCTTTGTGCCAGTACCATACTGTTTTGATGACTGTGGCTTTGTAGTAGAGTCTGAATTCAGGCAGGTTGATTCCTCCAGTTCCATTCTTCTTTCTCAAGATTACTTTGGCTATTCGAGGTTTTTTGTATTTCCATACAAATTGTGAAATTCTTTGGTCTAGTTCTGTGAAAAATACCGTTGGTAGCTTGCAATCCCACTTCTGGGCATACACACTGAGGAAACCAGATCTGAAAGAGACACGTGCACCCCAATGTTCATCGCAGCACTGTTTATAATAGCCAGGACATGGAAGCAACCTAGATGCCCATCAGCAGATGAATGGATAAGGAAGCTGTGGTACATATACACCATGGAATATTACTCAGCCATTAAAAAGAATTCATTTGAACCAGTCCTAATGAGATGGATGAAGCTGGAGCCCCTTATACAGAGTGAAGTAAGCCAGAAAGATAAAGAACATTACAGCATACTGACACATGTATATGGAATTTAGAAAGGTGATAACGATAACCCTATATGCAGAACAGAAAAAGAGACACAGAAATACAGAACAGACTTTTGAACTTTGTGGGAGAATGTGAGGGTGGGATATTTCAAAAGAACAGCATGTATACTATCTATGGTGAAACAGATCACCAGCCCAGGTGGGATGCACGAGACAAGTGCTCCGGCCTGGTGCACTGGGAAGACCCAGAGGAATCGGGTGGAGAGGGAGGTGGGAGGGGGGATCGGGATTGGGAATACATGTAAATCCATGGCTGATTCATATCAATGTATGACAAAACCCACTGGGAAAAAAAAATAATAATAATAATAAAAAAAAAAAAGCATAAAAAATAAAAAAATGCTGAGAAATGAATTTAATACAGGAGGGAAATTAACTACATTAAACAGTAAGACTTTGACAGAAGAAATTGGGAAAAATAAGAAAAGATATCCCATATTCTTAGATCAAAACAATTAACTGAATTTTCCATACTATCCAAAGTCATTTTTAGATGGACTGCAAGCCTTGTCAAAATTTCCAGTGCCTTTGTAGAATGAAAGCAGGTTGCTGCCTAAGTTTTCATTGGGCTTCTCATCAGTGACACTTTTTTTAATGTCTACAATTTTTAAAGTCTTTATTGAATTTGTTGTAATATTGTTTTATTTTCCTTCTTTTAAAACGTTTTGGTTTTTTGACTACAAGGCATGTGGAATCTTCTCTCCCTGACTAGGGAATCAAGCCCGTACCCCCGACATTGAAAGGCAAAGTCTCAACCACTGGACTTCCAGGGACGTCCTCACACCCATTTTATAGATGAGCACACTGAGATCTGGCCAGGTCACACAGCTTGCCCAGGGTCATATAATCCGTGAATGTCTAATTAGCATTTGAATGGTAGTAACCAGGATCTAGAATATCCTCTTGACCTGGGTTTGAGCTAACTTGTGAATTCACATCAGGCCTGCTGACCACAGCTGTCCAGGGTCCACAGAGTGACTGTTCTTACAGGTGGCTTTTTAAAGCCACCCCACTTAAGGGTCATTGTGGCTAAAGAGATAAAATCCAAGTCTTGGGGTTATGTCTCTTATTCAGTATTATTTCTGTTCCCCCATTTTGAATAAAACAAGAATTTTTATCGAGTGCCTGAGTTTCAGAACAGGAAGTGTTCAACTATGAAGTGTCATTGCATCCTCAAGCTTTTTGACTTATCTGTTCATCACCTTGAACTAGGATTGACTTCATATGTTTATTTATAGTGACCTAACAGAAATAAAATTAAGCCTAAACTTACCAGATCCTGTTCTTCAAGGCTTGAAGCCTAAGTCCATCTACATTCTGTTAAAGCCAGTGATTCGCATGCAAGTGTTAAAGAATGAATGAAAGCTTCCCCGGTGGCTTGTCAGTAAAGAATCCTCCAGCCAATGCAGGAGACATGGGTTCCATCCCTGATTGGGGAAGATCCCACATGCCCTGGAACAAGTAAACCCATGGACCACAACCACTGGGCCTGTGTGCTAGAGCCTGGGAACTGCAACTACTGAAGCCTGTGACTGGAGCCCATGCTCTACAACAAGGGAAACCGCCACATTGAAAAGACTGAACTGCAACTAGAGAGTAACCCCCATTCACTGCAACTAGATGAAACCTTGTGAAGCAACAGAGATGCAGCACAGACAAAAATAAGTACATAAATAAAATTATATTAAAGAATCAAAGGTACCACTTGGAGCCTTTCTTTCTAACAAGAGCTGTTGTAGAATTACAAGGGAATTGAAAGAGGGTAATTTTTAAAATTAACTGATTTAAGATGCCTGGTATTGCCCAAATGGCTTTTTTTTTTTTTTTTCCACTGCTTATCAGTTTGGCTCTTCCAGGTCTTTAGTTGTGGTGTGCAAATTCTTAGTTCACATGTGGGATCTAGTTCTCTGACTAGGAATCAAATCCAGGACCCTGCATTGGAGGTGCAGAATCTTAGCCACTGGGCCACCAGGGACCCCCCCATCCAGATGGCCTCTTGTTTGCTTTCCATTGGTTGGACTTCTTATATGACCTTCCATTGATTTGGTCCAAGTCATCTATTTACAGATGAGAAAACTGAGGCTGCCACGCAGCTCTGGCTAGTGTTCACACCAAGCCAGTTTTGTTCCATCTCGTATAGTTCTCCCCTTTCCTTGTGGAGCAAAATTGAGGAATGAACTTTTTGATAGGCATTTTCATTGCAGTTAGGGAAATGAACACAGCGACATAGTTTTGGAGCTGGTGAACTTGCTTGTGTCTGAGGTGACCCAGAGTGGTAGAACCAGATTGTGTGTTTTGGCAGAAGGGGTCTTTTTATAAGGTTGCATTCTTTGCTATATTTGGAAGTGAGAATGAAGGTCTGACCACAAAGTCAAGATTTCTTTAAAATGAAATGTAACTATGGCATTAGTAAAGTATTGACTTTCATCCACTTTCTAAAGTGTTCTCACAGAGCAATTTTGTTTGACTATTTTAAATGGACCTGAGTAGGGAGGTCCCTGCAGTATGACTGACCATAAAGCCCAAAGTGTTTTTGCTGGCAGCCTCCCGCTATGGTCTCTGCAACAAGGGGGAGAACCAATATTTCACCAGATACTTTATTCATTTTCCGCCTATTTTGGGGGTGAATTGGAGGTTACTATTTCAGGGCTTGGCAGCAACTTTGTGATTACATGTTCATGAGAATTAATTTCTTTGTGAAAATAAGAAAACAGGTATTTATTTATGAACTCCTCAGCAGGTACTGAACTACAGTCCCCTCCTTTTTTCCCCCCATTTAATCCCTGTACACACCCTACAAGGGGGCACCGTTATTATTCTTGTTTTATACGTGGGGCTCAGAGAGAGTTGTGGGTGATAAGATATAACTGCAGGAACAAATCTCGGGCATTGGATACAAGGGTGCTCTCTGTCCTGTTTTCTTGTTCAATTGGAGCAAACTGCACAGCACAACAATGTCTTGTCAGTGACTGGGCCAGATCTGAGACCTGGCTTGGTCTCCCGTCCCCTCCTGTCTCTCCTGTGATGTGGGAGGGCTCAGAGGTATGTGCCCATTTGGGTCACCACAGAGCATTGATTAAGAGTTCCCTGTGCTGAACTGTAGGTTCTCCTGAGTTATCTGTTGTATACATAGTAGTGTATATGTGCACTATGTACATATGTCAGTCCCAGTCTCCCAGTTTGAGTCTCCTGACTCCCCCATCCCCTTCTTTGGTAGCCATAAGTTTGTTTGCTACATCTGTGACTCTGTTTTTGCCAGTCAACTCATCTCTGCCATCTTTTGGATTCCATATATAAGCGATATTGGACAATATGTTTTCTCTTTCTGTCTTCCTTCACTCTGTTTGACAGTCTCTAGGTTCACCCATGGAGAAGGCAATGACAACCAACCCTGTACTCTTGCCTGGAAAATCCCATGGGCAGAGGAGCCCGGTAGGCTGAAGCCCATGGGGTCTCCAAGCATCAGACATGAATGAGTGACTTCACTTTCACTTTTCACTTTGACCCACTGGAGAAGGAAATGGCAACCCACTCATATTCTTGCCTGGAGAATCTCAGGGCCGTGGATGCCTGGTGGGCTGCTGTCTATGCGTTTGCACAGAGTCAGACATGACTGAAGTCATGTAGCAGCAGAAACAGCAGCTGCAGCAGCAGCAGGTTCACCCACATTTCTGCAAATGACTCTGTTTCATGCCTTTCAATGGGTGAGTAATACTCCATTGTATATGAATACATCTTCTGTATCCATTCCTTTGTTAATGGACCTTTTAGGTTTTGTCCCTGTCCTGTCTTATCATAAATAGTGTTACAGTGAACACTGGAGTGCATGCATTACTTTGAATTATGGTTTTCGCCAGATACATGCTTAGCAGTAGGATTGCTGGGTCACATGATAGCTCTATTTTTAGTTTTTAAGGAACATCCATATAGTTCTTCTTAGTGGCTGTACCAATTTACATTCCCAGCAACAGTGTAGGAGAGTTCCCTTTTCTCCACATGTTTCGAGATTATGGTTTGAGATTTTTTGATGATGGCCATTCTGATTGGTGTGAGGTTGACACCTCATGGTAGTTGATTTTTGCATTTGTCTAATAATTAGTGATGCATACACTTTAGACCCCCACCCACTAAGATGTTACCTGTAACCCTAGGTCTGTGAAGCTGACTTCAGCAAAGCTGACCATGCACAAATATACACAAAGAGGCTACCTGCTTCACAATGAGTTGAATGTTAAGGCTCTTTCCTTGTGCTGTACTCTTAAAACGTCTGATGATATGCAACAGAGAAGATACCTGGGACACCACCTTCCAATAAAACTGCATTCCACGGTTTCGATCTCTGGCCTTTGTTCACCAGACCCTTCCCATGAACATCGATATTTCCCTTGTAAAACTGCCAGACCCACAGTTAATGGCCCTTCATCTTCTGTCTCCACCCTCCCCAACCCCACACCACAGGAAGAACTGTGTCCCCTGACACAATCCCAGCATATGACTTAACCCCCTCTAGAGCTCTCCATGGACTGGTAATTTCCAGGAATAAATTAGGAATCCTACATGGAGCTGAAGTATTTGTTCTAAGGACCTGCCCAAACAATATGCAGACACATAGAGTTAGTTGATCCTCTTTATTTATTCTTCAAAATTATTTCATGTTTACTTATGTCTCCCTCTCGATCTGTTTCCCTCAATCAAGACCACTCTTCATTACTTTCCTGTCCAAGAGAACTATGGTGGCCATTGATCTGTACTTGAAGCAGCTTCTTAGGTATTCTAGTTTAGGTAAAGGGGGACACTCCATCAATAAGTTTCTCAAAATCAGGGGGAGGGAGCTTCCTTTTAAAGCAGAGAAGAGACTCAGATATGTAAACCCACCCTCTCTGAAAACACTAAAGATAGCTTTAATCTTGCAAGGAAGTTCCCAGGAGAGAGAGTCTATGAACATTTACATTTCCTCTAAGCACATACTAAACATCACACACCCCAGTCTTCAAAGGAGAACTACTTTACAATAGCTACGACATGGAAGCAACCTATATGTCCATTGGCAGATGAAGGGATAAGGAAGTTGGGGTACAGCTACACAATGTTACTCAACTCTAAAAAGGAACGCATTGACGTTAGTTCTAATGAGATGGGATGAACATGGAGCCTACTGTACTGGGTGAAATGAGTCAGAAAGAGAAAAACAAACACTGTATGTTAACACAAATATATGGAGTTGAGGACCATGTAGGTGGTACTGAACATCCAACATGCAGGGCAGCAAATGAAGACACAGACGTATAAAGAACAGACTTTGGACTCAGTGCGAGAACTTGAGGGTGGATTAATTTGAGAAAATAGCCCTGAACCATTTACATTACCTTATGTAAAACAGATGACCAGTGCCAGTTTGATGCGTGAAGAAAGGCAACCAAAGTCATGTTGGGGGACAACCCAGAAAGACGGGTAGGGGAGGGTGGTGGGTTGCGGGTTCAGCATTTGGGGGGACATGTGTATACCTATGGGCAATTCATGTTGGCCAGTATACGGCTAAACCTGTCACAGTACTGAAAAGTAATTATCCTCCAGTTAAAACAAATAAAAGACTATTCTTCATAATCCTGCACAGTGGTCAGTATTCTCAGAATGAGGGTGGCAGGTGAAAATGATGCAGAAGAAAATTAAAAACTTAACAACAACAACAACAAAACAAGCATGATGATCAAAATGGAATCAAAGGATGGTCAGTGGGGAACGGCCTTGAACAAAGGAGACTCACAGACCTTTGTGGAAAGGGGACTTCATGAGGAATAGTAGGTTGGCACCAATTTAAGAGGAGCCTGAGGGTAAACTTGTTGGCCATGGAAAGACAGTTCAGAGATGTGCAGCTGAGTCAGATATAAATTGGAGTGACTTTGGCCTCACCAGGCCACTTCATCTACCTCAAGTTTCTCCAGTTAGAACCTGTTTTTCACTAGGGTTCTCTACCACTGCTGTCTCTTGCCGATTCCCTCATACCCTGGTGTCACTCTGGATTCTGCAGAGTCTCACTTTCTCCACAAGTGAAATGAACGACCCAAGCTCCTGGACAACACTTATGCCAGGGCTCAGCCCCTGGGCTCCTCACCTCTCGTCCTCCCAGTACCTCTTGGGGTGGAGCCTTCCTACTCACACAGTATTGCAAAGGATTGGGCCACAGATCCTTTATGATGATCTTCCACGGCAATGAGCAAGGTCAGCACAGGGCCGGCCAGGTCCTGAGCCCTCCCGTGCACCGCCAAGAACTCACACATAAATCAGCAATTCTGGCCCAGTGCCCACGTGGCACCCTACCTCAGCAATCCAGTCAGATCCTGTGAAGCTGTGGTCAGAGAGCCAGTTGAAGAAGTTAACGCTGCTGTTGTGGTGCCTGCAGCAGCATGCCTTACATTCAAACCCCTGGTGCCACTGAATTGGGAGTGGAATGGGATGCTCGATATCCTGCAGGAAAAGGAGTATGGGACAAAGACCTAAATCACTTTCCAATTCAACCTCCACTTTTCTGCCCCACACCCCAAATCCAGGGAGCTGCCTCTTACCAGTGACAGTGACAGTATAATGAGATACTCCTTAACAACCACTTCATTTGGGAAATACCTATTCCTCTGAAAGTACAATGTAAATGTGCAGTGATGAGTGGGATGCCGGACTTCCTCCACTTGCCAGGACAAAGTGTGGGGGATGGGGTGGTGGGGTGGGTGTGAAACCTCTTTACAGAAGAGCTGCCCTTTCCTTCAGGGATAAACCATGTCCTCTCCCCTCCCCAGTCACCTCCCCTCCACAATGATCAGTGTCCCCTGCCTGACCTTCAATTTGGTCATGAAGTGACGCATGTCTCGCTCTTGGTTGGTCATCATACGTGATCTCTGGGGGTGGTTTGTAAACTGCTTTAGGCCAAGAAGCCTCTAGATGCTCAAGATAAAAGTGCTGGAAGAACAAAGCTAGCCTAAAGAGTAGAATGGCACTATCTGACTTCAACTTGCTCCTTATTAGCTCCTCAAATTTCTGTTGATGAAGACTGTCTGAATGACGGACAAGGCTGTGCCTAGGAATGCACTACCAGCAGGAAGTTCTCTTTCTAACAGGAAGGCCCCAAACTCCATCTCAGCCTCCTGAAAGTTAGCTTACTTCTGGAGAACACACACTCCTAGCTACAACCAGTGTGAGCACGTACACATACCAACCTCCCCCCGAAATGCACACAGCTTTTCAAAGAAGACCTGGATTCCAGAGAAGACTTTTCTCTGAAGAGTCCCTGGTGCTAACGACAATCCTGACTGGGACCTCAACAAGAAAACTCTAAGTACCGATTTGTGCTAGCCAGAACAGGAAGGACATCACACTTAATATCAGGAACAGATATGCAGGATGGTAACCTATACCCATCATTCAAAAAATAAATTTTTGTACCAGAACTCTCACATCTGTAAACTGCTCCTGCAATAGCACAGGTTACCCACCCCCCAACAAAAAAAAAAAAAAAAAAAAAAAAAAATCACAAGCACCACACCAAGGGATACAACCTCGACCCAGAAACCACGGATTCCCCGGATGATGGCGCTTCTGTGTTCTAGATGGAGCGTCCGCCTGTGACAGTTCTTATGTTTCAGGCGAGCATGCGCCCTTTCGGCTTGCTTATTCACCGGCTCCATCTCCAGCTGCAGGGCCGCCAGCGCCTCCAGTGCAGGCCGGTCACTGGGAGCTCCGGGCCTTGCAAGTTCTTGGCCCTGCTCCTCCGAGGACACCTGCTCCTGCTCCTCGTACACCACCAGCTCCACCTCCTCCATGACGTCTAACACCAACAGCTGCACATCCTGCCCCATTCCCGATACCTCTCCCTCCTCCAGGGCAGCACCTTCCTCCACTGCCTCCACCCAGTAGAGGGTGGCCTCCACGCCTGGCACACCACCTGGGGCCTGCATGGACTCTGCCGCCCCCACCGGGCTGCTAGGCCCCAGAGCCCCTCCCTCCTGAGGACCCGCGCTCACAACTAAGATCCAGGATCCCGGGGTGATGCTGCCTTCCCCTGGCCCCGTCTCACTCTCCATGATGCTCTGGCCCTAGCCCCGAGGGGCAAGGAAGCTGGCCGAGAGAGCACAGCAGGCGGCTGGCACAGCCTGCCCACCAACTGCAGCCTATGTGGCACTACCAACAGCTTCCTTGCCGACAGCCAATGAGCAGAGAAGGGGAGACACGCCTGCGCAGAACTGTGCGTCCCCACGCACGCGTAGGATGGTGGCCGGAAGGGGCTGAACTCCACACCCTGACCTCCAGACACCGGGACACGCCCCTTGGAATTCTGGGCCCTCTGGCCGCCCGTGACCCAGCGGCCAAACTCGGCCCTCCGCAGAGTGCGCTGGTCCACGCAAGCCGTTTGCCTGACCAACAGTGCAGAAGTGCGTCACCAGCGACCGGGAGAGCCAGGCCAGTTGGAGGCGAAGGCAAAGAACCAGAACCTGACGCTGCAACCATCCTCAAGAGTGACATTGCCTCTGGGGCAGCGGGCGACTCCGTGTGCTCAGGGATCCACACAGGTGAGACAGGGTTCCTGGGTACCTCAGGGACAGAGGGGCGCACCTGGGATCCAAACTGCAAGCCCTGGGCAGGGCGTGGGGCTTGGGGCCCGGGGGACGGTGCAGGGGATCATGGTGGCTCAGGGAAGCGGGCGGGGCTTATGCCGACCTCACCGACGGGCACCCGCTGCAGAGTGCATCCCTCAACTTGTGCCTTAGGCTTGAGCCGTGTCAGGAGTGCAGCCATCCTCTGATGAAGAAGCAGAGCACTTTCCTCAGCTCGCTGTCCAGGCCCCACAACGCAGCCCCAAGCCAAACCACCCTGGAGTCCATGGCCTCCAGTCTTTCAGCTCTTGGCCTTTCCCCCGGCCCACAGCTTAGAGTAGGCCCCCGGGTGGCTAAGGATGTGCACCCGCGGATGCACTTCCCAGAGAAACAGAGCTTCCCGGGCCAGTGTTTGAAGTGGAACAACGTGCTCCTCCTGACCATTAGTTACTCCTTAGCTCCCAACAGCTAAGGTGGGCACTTAAGTGCCTGGACAGATGCCACGCTCACACTCTGTCTCCTAGGATGTCTGGTGTTTCACACTGAGCACTTGCCTTAGGCCAGACACACACTCACACACACAGACTCACAGACACACATGTACAAACAGGTGACTGAATCACACACACACACACACACACACACGTGCAGTGCACAGGGACACAGATGCAAACAGGTGTTTCAGAGACTGGGGAACCAGTGGTTCACATCAAATGCGTAGACTTCCTTATTTCTCACAGGAAAATATTCATTCTGATCTTCAGATGTGAAGTATAGAGAAGTCCAACTTTCATGAAGGAGAATGAATGCCTAGATTTTGATATGGGCGATATAGAGAACTCCATATTTCATGCAGGACAGCCATTGTTCCATATATGAAAAATACAAAGAATTAAGTATTTCACAAAGAAACAGTGGTGCCGAGAATTTCATTTTTGAAATAGAATTCCAATACCATATAGGTTCCCCATATCTTAATTACATACCTCATGTCAGTAAAATTTCATTGAGATTTTCATATAGGCAAGGTATACAATCTCACAATTCAAGCAGGAAAGCCTATGCTCAACTTTTCATATCTGAAATACATAGAATTCCCCATTCATGTAGGAAAAAGTGTGCACAGATATCCATATGTGAAACAGACAAGATTCCATATATGATGAAGAGAATTATACAAGTAGGTTTTCATACATGAAATACAGATTTCCTATTTCACGTAGGAATATCTGCACCCATATTCTCACCTGTGAAATAGAGAAAATTACATATTTTATGCAGGAAAATCATTTCTCAGGTTTCATCTGCATGAAGCAGGGCATGCAAAGCAAGGGCTCTGGAACAACCCAGAAGGGCAGTGTAGGAAGGAATGTGGGAGTGGCTCCAGGATGGGTGCGACCCCTATATACTTATGGCTTATTAATGTTGATGCATGGCAGAAACCATCATGATACTACGTAGTAATTAACCCCCAGTTAAATTTTTAAAACAAATTAAGTCTTGAGAAAAGGAAAAGAACAAGGGGACTCGACTCTGCTCTGTGGTGACCTAAATGTGAAGGAACTTGAAAAATGACAGGATATATGTACATCTGAAATTGATTTGCTTTGACATAGGTACAGCAGAAACTAAAGCAACATTGCAGTGCGACTGTAATCCGATAATGATTTTTTCAAATATATTACATGTCAACTATAATTCCTGCAATGAATAAATAAATGGTAGCCCCGTTGGTAATATATGTTCTTGATAAGAAAAGATGTCCCATATTCTTAAATCAAAACAATTAATAGAATTTTCCATACTATCCAAAGTCATTTTTAGATGACGCAATGGCAATGAGCAGCCAAAGCACCTCAGCAAAAGCCAGCTCTCGCTCACTGCAACTAGAGGAAGTCTGATCAGCAGTTCAGACTTGGCAGAGTCAAAAATAAATAAATAAGAATATATTAAAATTTATTAAACGTAAATAGATAAATGTAACTTTTTTAAAAGTACAGAAACCCTAGCCATAGCAATACTGACAAAGACGGTCAAAGCTAGAGGCATCATACTTCCCAATTTCAAACTATCACAGAGCTACAGAAATCTTTACAGTGTGGTAGTGACATAAAAACGTACTCTAGATAGGTGAAACAGAATAAAAAGTTCCGAGCAGAATTATCAGCTCTGAAATAAAACTCCCTACTCATATTTGTCAAGGAAACCAAAATATTTAACAGAGAAAGAATAGTCTCCAGTAAGTGACCTTGGCTAAACTGATAACCACATGCAGAAAAATGAAACTTGAATGCTATATTACAGTACTCAGAAAAGTAACTTGAAATTAATTATAGATTTAAATAAGCCTATAAGAACTGGGACAATAAAACTTATAGTTGGAAACACAGGAAAACACTCTCTTGGTTTATTAAAAATGTGATACCAAAGGCACAATCAGCAGAAGCAAAACCTAATCAAAGGAACACATTAAATAAAAAGTTTGTGCCTTACAAAAGAAACAGTCAATATTTGTTTCTATGTGTTTTTTTTTTTAAACAGGGTTTTTCCTATGTAGCATTGTGTTCAGAAGTGACAGTTGATAGGATTTCAGTTTTCTTAAATTTCTTGAGGTTGTTTTATGACCCACGGTATGAGCTATCCTAGAGAATGTTCCATGTGCACCTGAGAAGAAAGTGTATTTTCTTGCTGTTGGAGAAATGTCCTATAGATAGCAATTAAACCTATGTGGTTTATTGTTTCATTTAAAGGTTGTTTCCTTATTGATTTTCTCTGTGGAAGAACTGTCTGTTGGTATAAGTGGAGTATTGAAATTCCACAATTATTGTGTTACTGTTGATTTCCCCTTTTATGGTTGTTAGCATTTACTTTATGAAATGGCATTCTGCTGTGCATAATAAAAATCAGAGACATTACTTTGTCCACAAAGGTCCGTCTAGTCAAGGCTATGGTTTTTCCAGTAGTATGTATGCATGTATGGATGTGAGAGTTGAAGCTGAGTGCCAAAGAGTTGGTGCTTAAAGCTGAAACTCCACTACTTTGGCCACCTGATGTGGAGATCTGATGAATTGGAAAAGACCCTGATGCTGGGAAAGATTGGGGGCAGGAGGAAAACGGGACGTCAGAGGATGAGATGGTTGGATGGCACCACCAACTCAATCAACAGGAGTGTGAGTAAACTCCAGGAGTTGGTGATGGACAGGGAGGCCCAGCGTGCTTCAGTCCATGGGGTCGCAGAGAGTTGGACATGACTGAGTGACTGAACTGAATTGAACTATGCATAAATGTTTATAATTGCTATATCATCTGTTAAACTTCTCCCTTGATCATTATGTAGTGTCCTTCCATATCTCTCTTAATGGTTTATATTTTCAACTCTGTTTTGTCTAATGTGAGTATTTCTACTCCTGCTTTCTTTGGATTTCCATTTGTATGGGATATCTTTTTTATAGAGAAAAGCCCCTCACTTTCAGACTGAATGTATCCCTTGGTCTGAGCTGGCTCTCTTGGAGAATGAATATATATATATATATATATATATATCTTCTCCTCATAGAGAAGATCCTTTAGCATTTGTTGAAGAGCTAGTTTGCTGGTGGTGAAGGCTCTCAGCTCTTGCTTATCTGAAAAGCTTTAATTTCTCCTTGTAATCTGAATGAAATCCTTGCTGAGTAGGGTAATCTTGGTAGTAGATTTTTCCTTTCCATCACTTTAAGTATGTCCTGTCTTTCCCTTCTGGCCTGCGGAGTTTATGACTTGAAAGATAAGCTGTTATCCCTATGGGGATCCACTTCTATGTTATTTGTACCTTTTCTCTTGTTGCTCTTAATATTTGTTTTTTATGTTGAAGTTTTGCTAGCTTGATTAATATGTGTCTTGGAATGTTTCTCCTTGGGTTTATCCTGTATGGGACTGTCTGGGCTTCCTGGACTTGGATGAGTATTTCCTTTCCCATATTAGGGAAGTTTTTGACTCTAACTGTCTTAAGTATTTTCTTACATATTTTCTTTTTCTCATCTTCTTCTGGTACCGCTACCGTTTGAATGTTGGTATGCTTAATATTGTCTCAGGTTTGAGATTGTCCTCATTTGTTTTAATTCTTTTTCTTTTCTTTTTTTTAAGATAGATAAGGTTTATTCAGGGAAGAAACACACTCCTTAGACAGAGTGTGGCCATCTCAGAAGGCAAGAGAAGCACCAGGATTTGAGGTTGTCAGTTTTTGTAGGGGTGGGAAATTTATTCTGCTTTGCTTTGGTTATTTCCGTCACACTATTACAATTCATTTATCCATTCTTCTACCTCAGTTATTCTGCTATTGATTACTTCCAAAGTATTTTTAATTTTAGTTTTTATGATTGTTATACCTGGATAACTTTAGTTCTTTTAGATGACCTAAACCTATGTATGGGAAACAGCAAAGACAGTGCTAAGAGGAAAGTTTACAGCAATTCAGTCTTACTATAGGAAACAAATGAAATGTGAAATGAACAATACAAACTACACCTGAAGCAGCTAAGAAAGAACAAGGAAACCCAAGGTCAGTAGAAGAAAAGAAATCATAGAAAAGAGAGCAGAGATAAATGAGCAAGAAATGAAGGATGTGATAGAAAACATCAACAAAAGTAAAAGTTGGTTCTTTGAGGAGATGAACAAATTTGGTAATCCTTTAGCCAGACTCCTCAAGAGAAAGTGGTAGAGATTTCAGATTAATAAAATTCAAATTAGAAAAGTAGAAATCACAACTGACAGTGTATAAATACAGATAATCATAGAAAGCTGTTACAAGTAATTATATAATAATACAATAGACAACATAGAAGAAATGGACAGATTCAAAGAAAAGTACATGACTGAAAAAAAAATTTTTAAAAGGAAAAACAGATTCATGAGAAGTGATGATTTATCTCTAAGTGAAAATCTTATGAAGCACAAAAGCTCAGGTCGAGAGGGTTTCATTAGAAAATTCTATCAAATTTTCAGAGAAGAACTAATAGCTATTTTTCTAAAACTTTTCCAGTTATGGAGAGAAGGACATTTTCATATTTCTTCTACAAGGCCACCATCACCCTGATATCAAAATGAGACAAAGATCACAAAATAGGAAATTATATCAATATCTTTGATAAATATAGATGTAAAAATTCTCAACAAAATCTAGCAAAGAGAATCCAACAACACATTAAAAGGGTCATGCATTATGACCAGTTGGGGTTTATTCCAGGGATACAATGATTCTTCAACATATGCAGATCAAAGAATGTGTTACACTGTATTAACAAATTGAAATATCAAAGTCATACGAGCAACTCAGTAGATGCAGAGAACTATCCTTGAAATTCAAGATCCAGTTATGATAATAATGCTCCAGAAGATGAGCAAAGAGGGACCCTACTTCAACATTTGTTGTTCTTTGGTTACTAAGTCTTGTTCAATTTTTGCAGCTCCAGGGAGTGCAGCACTCCAGGATTCCCTGTCCTTCACTATCTCACAGAGCTTGCACAAACTCCTGTCCATTGAGTCAGAGATACCAACCACCCATCTCCTCCTCTGTCACCCACTTCTCTTCCTGCCCTTGATCTTTCACAGCATCAGGGTCTTTCCAAATGAGTCATTTCTTCACATCAGGTGACCGAAGTATTGGAGTTTCAGTTTTAGCATCAATCCTTCCAATGAATATTTAGGGTTTATTTCCTGTAGGATTGACTGTTTTGAGATCCTTGATGTCCAAAGGAGTCTCAAGAGTCTTCTTTAGCTTCACAGTAAAAAAGTATCAATTCTTTGGTGCTCAGCCTTCTTTATGTCCCAAATCTTACATCAGTGCGTGACTGTTGAAAAAACAGTATCTCTGACCATTTGAACCTAAAGTGATGTCTCTACTTTTTAATACACTTGTAGGTTTCTCATAACTTTTCTTCCAAGGATAAAACATCTTTTAATTTCATGGCTGCAGTCAGCATGCACAGTGATTTTGAAGCCCAAGAAAATAAAACCTGTCACTGTTGCCACTTTTTCACCATCTACTTGCCATGAACTAATAGGACTGGGTAACATGGTCTTATTTTTCTGAAAGTTGAATTTAAGCCAGTCTTTTCTGTCTCTTCTTTCATCCTCATCAAGAGGTTCTTTAGTTCCTCTCAACTTTCTGGCATTAGAAACCTATAATCTGTGTATTTTAGGTTGTTTATATTTTCCCCAGCAACCTTGATTCCAGCTTGTGCTTCATCTTGCCCAATATTTCAAATGATGCTTTCTGCATATAAGTTAAATAAGTAAGGTGACAATATACAGCCTTACTGTATCATTTTCCAATTTTGAAACAGTCTGTGGTTCCCTGTCTGGTTCTAACTGTTGATTCTTGACCTCCATCCACATTTCTCAGGAGACAGGTAAGGTGGTCTGGTTTTCCCATCTCGAAGAATGTTCCACATTTTGTTGTGATACAGTCAAGGGATTTGACATAGTTAAAGATGAAAAAATAAATTTTTTCCCTGAAATTCCCTTGCTTTCTAAATGATCCAGTGAATATCAGGAATTCTATCTCTGATTCCTCTGCTTTTTCTAAACCCAGTTTGTATATCTGGAAGATCTCAGTTCATGTTCTGCTGAAGCCTAGCTTGAAGGATTCTGAGCATAACCTTACCAGTATATGAAATGAGCACAAGTGCACTGCAGTTCGAACATTCTTTGGCATCGCCTTCCTTTGGAATTAGAAAACTGATATTTTCCAGTCCTGTGACTACTTCTGAGTTTTCCAAATCTGATGGCCTATTGAGTGCAACATTTTAACAGCATCGTAATTTAGGATTTGTGATAGCTCAGTTGGAATTCCATCACCTCCACTATATTTTGTTCTTTGTAATGCGTCCTAAGTTACACTTGGCTTAGCACTCCAGGATGTCTGGCTATAGCTGAGTGACCACACCATCATGGTTATCCCTGTCATTAAGATAGAACTCTTTTGTATAGTTCTTCCTTGTATTCTTGCCAGTTCTTTTTAAGTTCTTCTGCTTCTGTTATGTCCTTATCATTTCTGCCCTTTATCATGCCCATCCTTGGTGAATGTTCCCTAGATATTGCTAACTTTTTTGTAGGGATCTCAAGTCTTTCCCATTCTATTGTTTTCCTCAATTTCTTTGCACTGTTCACTTAAGAAGGCTTTCTTATCTCTCCCTGTTTTTCTCTGGAATTCTGCATTCAGTTGGGTATATCTTTCCCTTTCTCCCTAGACATTCATTTCTCTTCACCCCTCAGGTATTTGTAAAGTATTCTGAGACAATCGTTTTGCCTTCTTGTGTTTATTTTTCTTAAGGATAGTTTTGGGTCACTGGTACCTGTACAGTGCCATGAACTTCTTTACATAGTTCCTCTGGCACTTTGTTTACCACATCTAATTGCTTGAGTCTGTGATCACCTCCACTGTGTAGTTGAAAGGGAACTGAGAATCTTACCTGCATGGCTTAGTGGTTTTCCCTATTTTCTTCAATTTAAGCCTTCATTTTCCAATAAGGCGGATCAGAACCACAATCAATTCCAGGTCTTCTTTGCTAACTGTATAGAGCTTCTCCATCTTAGGCAGCACATAATGTAAGCAATCTGATTTTGGTTTTGACCATGTGGTGATATACATGTGTAGAGTCATCTCTTTTGTTGTGATTTGAAGAGGGTGATTCTATGACCAATGTGTTCTCCTGTTAAAAAAAAAAAAAAAAAAGAACAACAACAACAACAACAAACTTTATTAGCCTTTGCCCTGCTTCATTTTGTACTCCAAGGCCAAACTTCCCTGTTTACTTCAGGATTTTCTTGACTTTTACTTTTGCATCCCAATCCCCTATGATGAAAAGGATATCTTTTTTTGGGGGTGGGGGAGGATATTAGTCCTAGAATATCTCATAGGTCTGTATAGAACCATTAAACTTCAGTTTCTTTGGCAGTAGTGGGGTTGGGGGATAGCCTTGCATTACTGTGATATTGAATATTTTATCTTATAATTAACCTGAGATCATTTTGTCACTTATGAGATTACAGCCAAGTACTGCATTTCAGACTCCTTTGTTAACTCTGAGGGCTACTTAGAGGCTGTGTATAACAGACTTACCACTAACATATACTCCATGGTGAAACATTAAATCACTTCCTCTAAAATAAGGAACAAGACAAGGGAGTCAGCTCTCACCACTGTTATTCAACATAGTTGTGGAAGTCCTAGCCACAGCAATCAGAAAAGAGAAACAGAACCTGATGGGAAAAGAAGTAAAACCCTCTGTTTGCAGATGACAATTTTTTTCTTTATGTAGCAAACCTTAATGATGCCAACAGAAAATTAGTAGCACTAATCAGTGAATATCATAAAGCAGCAGAATACAAAAATAATACACAGAAATCCCTTGCACTGCTATACCCTAACAGTGAAGGAGACGCTAAGAAAAAAATCCACTCATCAGGGCAACAAAAAGAGTAAAATACTTAGGAATACATTTGCATAAAGAAAGAAAATACCTAAATGCAGAGAACTATAAGAGGTTAATGAAAAAAAAAGAAAGACGACACCAACAGATGAAGAGATACCACTTTCTTGGTGTGAAAGAATCAATATTCTGAAAGTGACTATATTACTGAAAGCAATTAATAGATTCAATGCAATCCCTGTCAAACTAAAAGTATTTTCACACAACTACATCAATAACAACCACAAAAATCTCACAATTCATGTGCCAACACAAAAGTACCAAAATATTCAAAGCTATCTTAAGAATATGTGAACTGGAGTAATCAACCTTCCTGGCTTCAGACTATACTAATGAGCTACAGACATCAAGAAAGTATGATACTTTCTTGAAAACCGAAATATATACCAGTGGAACAACATAGAGTCCGCAGATAAATAGGTAACTTATTTTGGATGAAAGTTGCAAGAACACACAACTGCAGAAAGACAGCCCTTTGGATAAGTGCTGCTGGGATAATTGGAAAACTATGTGAAACAATGAAATTATAACACTTCCATCCACAAAAATAAATTCAAATTATATTGTAAACCTAAGACCGAAAAATATAAAATTATTAGAGGAAAACACAGGCGGAAGACTCTTGGACATAAATCATGGTGAAATTCTCTATGACCTACTCCTTAGATTAATGGAAATAAAAAGAAAAATAACCAAATCTGATCTGATTAAGTCAAACGTTTTTAGCAATGAAGGAAACTATAAGCAAGATGAAAAGACAACATTCAAAATGGGAGAACATAATAGTAAATGAAACAACCGAGATAGGATTAATCTCCAAATTTCACAAGCAACTCAATACCAGAAAAACAGCTAATTAAAACAGTGAGCAGGAGACTTAAACAGACATTTCTCCAAAGAAGACATACAGAAGGCTAATAAACACGTGAAAGGATGCTCGATGTTGCTCATTACTAGAGAAATGTAAATCAAGACTACAATGAGGTCTAATTTACTCCAGCCAGAAAACCATCAGCATAGAGTCTATAAGCAATAGATGTTTGGGGAGGGTGTGGGCGAAAGAGAATCCTCTTGCCCTGTTGGTGGGAATGTAAATGGATATAGCCACTATTGAGAATAATATGGAGATTCCTTAACAACTAGAAATAAAACTAATATATGACCCAGCAATCCAGTCCTAGGCATATCCCCCAAGGAGACCACAACTGAAAAAAGCCCATGTACCCCAGCGTTCACCACAGCTACATTTACAGTAGCTAGAGCATGGGAGCAACCTAGACGCCCTTCAGCAAATGAATGGATTAAGACGCTGTGGTACATATATACAATATAGTATTACTTCTCCATTAAAAGGAATATGTTTGAGTCGGTTCTGATGAGGTGGATGAACCTAGAGCCTATGATACAGAGTGAAGTAAGTCAGAAAGAGGAAAGCAAATGTGATATAGTAATGCATACATATGGTATCTAAAAAGATGATCCTGATGCACACATTTGCAGGGCAGCAAAGGGGATGCAGATGTAAAGGACAGACTTTTGTTTATGACATGGGAGTGGATGACTTGAGAGAGCAGCATTGAAACATAGGTATTACCATATGTAATATAGATAGCTAGTGAGAATTTGCTGAATGATTCAGAGAATCCAAAGTTGGTGCTGTGACAACATATGGGGTGGGATGGGGGTGGGTGGTGGAATGGAGGTTCAAGAGGCAGGGGATACACACACACACACACACACACACACATATATGTATATGTATATGACTGATTGGTGTTGACATATGGCAGAAACTATCAATAGTGTAAAGTAATTATCTAATTAAAAACAAAATTTTAAAAAATAAATGAGTGGGAAAAGAAGTTGTGTACATATATATAATCAGATATACTCGGCCATAAAAAGGAAAGAATGTGAGTCAGTTCTACTGAGGTGAATAAACCTAGAGCCTGTGATAGTTAACTTGGTAAGAAACAGGAAAATAAATGTATATTAACAATATATATTAAATCTAGGAATATGGTACAGTGAAGCTATTTGCAGGGCTTGAATTGAGATGCTGATGTGGAGAATGGACTTGTGGACACAGTGAGGATAGGATAGTGTTGGACAAATCAAGGGAGTATCATTAGAATATATACACTATCATGTGTAAAATGGATAGCTCGTGGGGAGTGCCTACATAACACAGGGAGCACAGCATAGTGGTCTGTCAGTGATCTGTGATGACCTGGATGGTTGGGATGAGGTGAGAGGAAGTTCAAAATAGTGGGGATATATTTATATTTATGGCTGGCTCATGTTGTATAGAAGAAACCAGTAAAAATTTTTTAAAGCCTATAAGCAATAAATGTGGAGAAGGTATGGAGTGAAGTAAGTCCTCTTACCCTGTTGGTTGGAATGTAAATTGATGCAGCCACTATGGAAAACAGTTTGGAGATTCTTTAAAAATCTAAAGATAGAACTACCATATGACCCAGCAACCCCACTTCTAGACATATACCCTAAGAAAACAGTCACTCAGAAAGACATGTGTACCCCAATGTTCATTGCAGCACTATTTAGAATAGCTAGTATATGGAAGCAGCCTAGATGTTATTAGACAGAGGATGGATAAATAATATATGGTACATATATACAATGCAATATTACTCAGCCATTAAAAGGACTTAAGGTGAGCCGGTTGGACTGAGGTGGATGAACCTGGAGCCTGTCTTTCAGAGGGACATAACTCAGAAAGAGAAAAGAAACATCATATATTAACACACACATCACATACAAATACCACACTCATATACATATACATGTTCATATATGTATATGGAATCTAGAAAAATGATATGGGTAAGCATATTTGCATATGTTCCTGCAGGGCAGGAATAGATGCAGATGTAAAGAACTGACTTGTGACCCCAGCAGGGGAATGAGAGGGTGGGAAGAATCCAGGGAGTTAGGTTGACATGTGTGCAGCATCACATGTAAAATAGATAGCTAGTTGGAAGCTGCTATATAGCACGGGGAACTCAGCTCAGTGCTCGTGATGAGCTAGAGAGTGAGATGAAGTGGGAGAGAGGCTCAAGAGGGTGGAGAAAATGTATATTTGTGGCTGATTCATGTAGAGACCAACACAACATTTTTAATCAACTGTACTGAAATTAAAGTAAGAGAAAGAGAAAGAAGCAACAAATGAAATGGCCATCTGTGGAATGGAAGAAGATGCTGATATCTGTCAGTCATATGTCTAATAGGAGCTAGCATACCAGATATGTGAAGAACTCATACAACTCAATACCAAAAAAATAAACTATGTGATTAAACATTGAGTGGAGAAACTAAATAGAAATTTTCCCTAGAGGATAGAAAATGGCTAACAGGAACATGAAAAGATAACATTGATAATCATTATAGAAATGTAAACTAGAAATGCTCAATAAAAATGAATTATTATCTCATATGTTTTAGGATGGCTACCATATGCAGAGACCAACAGAATACTTTAAAGCAATTATCCTCCAATGAAAAAGGCAAGATATCAAGTGCTAGAGAGGATGTATAGCAGAGAACCTTCCTACATTATTGGTGGGAATGTAAATTGGTAGAGCTAGTATGGAGAACAATATGGAAGTTCCTCAGAAAACTATAAATAACACTACCATAAAATCCAGAAACAGCTTTTGTGAATATACAGCAGAAAATACAAGACAGTATCACTAACAGTAGAGATATGAAAACAGGGACTTACCTGGTGGTCCAGTGACAAGGACTCTGCATTTCCAATGCATGGTGCACAGGTTCTGTCTCTGGTTTGGGAATTAGGATCTTGCCTGCTGCATGGAGCTTCCAAAAAAAAGAGAGATTCAGACACAACCTTATGCGTGTTTATGGGATTAATGATATGTCATGTCTGTACTCATTCATCCTTGATATCTGTCCATTTATCTGTCTGTCTGTCTGCCTATCCCATCTGTGCGCCTGTCTGTCCATCCATTGTATCTATCTATCTGTCTGTGTGACTGTCTATCTCTCTATATCTTTATCTATATATCTACCATCTATCTGTCAACCTATCCAGGGCTATTCAGCCATGATGGAGAAAGAAATTCTGTCAGTTTAGTCAGGCAACATAACTGAGCCATGAGAGTGATGCTAAATAAGTCAGGCAGAGAAAGATAAATCACATAATTACTTATATGTGGAAACTAGAAAAGGTGATTTCATAGTAACAGGTAGTAAAGGTACAGTTGCCAGGGGCTGAGGGAGTGGGGGGAACTTCTAGTTATAACAAGAATTACTTATGGTGGGATTAAGATGCAATGCAGCCTGGTTACTGTAATTAATATAGTGTATTTGAAACTTTCTATAACAGCAGATCACAGCTGTTCTCACCGCAAAAAGCAAGAGTAACTATGTCACATGATGAACGCCTTAAGTAACACTTTGGTGGGAATCACCTCCAGTACATGTATATTAAATCAGCATACTGTACACTTGTTAACCTGTTTTTATATAACAAACTCAATTATACAGAAAAATGCAAGTGTTTGCCAAATAAGCCTAAAGTTTTTATTTCAGTATGGCTACTTCTCTGGAGACTTATTTTGTTCTTTTTAATAGGTCATACTTTACTGTTCTGTTTTGTCTCATCTTTGTTTTTTATTTCTTCTGTTGAAAATCTGGCATTTCAAATAAACACTGCAGTCTGGTTTGGTGTAGAATACGACTTGCATTAATTATTGTAAATAGAAGAGTTAGATATTCTCAAGTCTTTTCTGAGTATGTGCCTTCTCTAGGCTTACTCATATAGGTTTTTTTTTTTTAGTTCAGTTGTTCACACTACACGTGTGGCCTTACGTGTCCTATTTTTCTCATACATAGTCGTTTTTATCCTAGATTTTCTTAGATTTTCCATTTTCCACTTCCAGTAATCTCTTGTAACCAGGCATTTGCAGGTCTCTGCTCTTCCTGAAGTTTTCACATGTTGTGCACCTGTCATTGTTCAGTGGACTCCAGTCTATATCCAAATTATGTTATCAAACCTTTCTGAGCTTTGAGTCATTCAGGAAAGAAACCAATCCTTTGGCAACCCTCAGGCCATAAAGTGGCCCCCAACATGCATTTTTCTCTCCCATCATGTAGGAAGAATGAGGAGTGGGGTATGCATTTATAATGACAGGGTCTTGAGACTAGCAGGGGCTGGAACAAGAACAAATAAAATTGCTGTGAATTTTTTTTATTATTCTGGCTGTCAATTTTGCTGACTGTGTACTTGTTTGGTTGTTATAGATCCTAACTGATTTCTAGAGCTCCACCAAATGTACTGTAAACAATATACTGTTGTTTAATTGGTGTTAGAATATAGGATGAGATCCTTAAACTTCCTAGTCTAATGTCTTGAATTATCATCTCAGTACTTGAGCATTTTTCTGTCACTTTTTAGAATAAGAGAAAACCCAATAATACAGGATCACTGCCAGAAGAAGAGGTGAAAGCTATGCATTTCTCACAGGGTTATTTGAGTAGTTATCTCTTCTCCACATGCACACTGCTTCTCTCAGTCTAGTTTTCTTTATGTTTGACTAGCTCTCCTTGATTACCTTGGTTACAATATACTCTTTTTTCCTCAAACGATGTTATTTCAGGAGTAGAAACTCATTTCTCATATTTTGTTTGCTTGATTTTTACTCATCCTTCAGATTTTAATTCCAGCTTAAGTTTAATACCTATGGTTTTCCATTATTCACTGTTATATCATTGTTCTCCTCTCATTTGAATTATTAATATGTGAATGATCATTTTAATAATTAAATGTATTTATTATGAGTTGAAAAATCATTGCATTACAATATTGTATTCGTTTCTGCCAAACATCAACATGAATTAGCCATAGGTGTACATATATCCTCTCCTTCTTGAACCTCACTCCTACCTCCCTCCCCATCTCACCCCTCCAGCTTGTAACAGAGCCCTGGTTTCTGTTCCCTGAGTCATATAGCAAATTCCCCTTGGCTATCTATTTTACATATGGTAATATTAATTTCCATGTTACTCTGTCCATACCTCCCACACTCTTCTTTACCCCATCCCCAAAGTCCATAAATTTGTTCTCTGTGTCTGTCTCTAGGTTCCATATATGTATATGTGTGTGTGTGTATATATATATACATATACACATATACATATATATATATATATATATATATATATAAAATATACACATCAGTATACAATATGTATTTTTTTTCTTTCTGACTTACTTCACTCTGTATAACAGACTCCAGGTTCATCCACCTCATTAGAACAGATTCAAATCAATGCATTCCTTTTTATGACTGAGTAATATTACACTGTAGATATGTACCCACAGCTTCCTTATCCATTCATCTGTCAATGGACATCTAGGTTACTTCCATGTTCTGACTATTGCAAATAGTGCTGCAAAGAACGCTGCGGTATAGACGTCTTTTTCAGTTTTGGTTTTCTCAGCGTATATGCCTTGCAGTGGGATTGCTGGGTTGTATGGAGGTTTTATTCCTACTTTTCAAAGAAATATCCATACTCTTTTCCATAATGGCAATATCAATTTACATTCCCACCAATAGGACAAGAGGGTTCCCTTTTCTCCACACCAGCATTTATTTTTTGTAGATTTTCTGTTGATGGCCATTCAGACTGGTGTGAGGTGATATGTCATTGTAGTTTTGATTTGCAAGCTCCAATAAAAAGTGGTGTTGAACACCTTATCATGTTTTAATTAGCCATCTGCATGTTTTTCTTTTCTTTTTTTTTTTTTTTCCGAGAAATGTCTGTTTAGGTCTTCTGCCCACTTTTTGATACACACAGAAAAACACACATACACAGATAAAGAAAATAAAAAGATAGCAAAAAAGAATGTACAGTGGGTTTACCTAGTGAACAACAGAAACTTAAAATAGTATCATCCAGTCAAAGACAAAACTAACTAAAAATTGGGGGGAAAAATGCCGAAAGCAAGATGCCAGCTGGGGAATAAAGTGCCAAAAATGAAACTAACAAACATGATGAGAAAAAGGTAGGAAATAGAATAGAAAGGCAATGTTAAACAGAGGTAGAAAAAAGATTTATATGTACTAGAGAATAACTACAGCAGGGAAATTGCAATAAGAACAGCAAACTGAAGAATAAGTATAAAATATTTTTTAAATTAAAAAACCCCACAGAACCACTAAAGGTCAAGGTACAGGAAGATGTATATAAAGGAAATTAAAAGTGTGATTAACAATTTTTCAAAAGCTTTAGATCTAATAGTACTGATAAAATCAGCAAATACAGCAACATGGGGGAAATGAACAAATGAGAGAAAAAGAAAAGAAAATATCAAGAAGCAACTACAGAACAAGTCCAATTTAAGAATAAATGTTTTTCTTGAGTCTCTGCTGTCAGTGTCCTCTCCCTTGCTGGGAATCACAGCCCACCTGGCCTTCCTCGGATGCCCTGCAACACTGGGCTGGTCTCTGGACCTGCTGTGGGAACACCTCAGACTCTAATCTGCTCTTATGGAGTAATCTGTGTATTCTTGTCTCCAGGGTTCACAGCTTCTGGAAATACTTCATTGTCCTTTGTGGAAATTCTCCTTGTTCTTTGATTCATTCCATAGACACAGAGTTTGCCTAGTTGATTGTGTGGATTTAATCTGCAACTTGTACAGCTGGTGGGAAGGTTTTGGGTCCTCTTCCTTAGTGGCACTGCTCCTGTATTTCAATTGTGAGTTTTTTCTCCACCTCTGCATGTGAGTTTGTCCACAGGGGTTTTCTCGCAAGGTTGTCCTGGAGGACTTGGGTCTGGCCCAGTGAGGACCGAGTGTGGATGTGTCACAGTTGCTTGGATTACATGGGCCCGGACAGGACCAGGTACTCAAGGGAGCCAGTGGCTAAGGAAGTATCTCTAAGGGTTTTTCCTCCTCTGGCTGTTCCACCCCAGTGAGGATCAAGCATGCAGGTGATATGGTTGTTTGGATCATAGGGACCCTGGCAATGAAGAGTACACAGGGGTGCCAAGTATTAGGGCTTCTTCTAGACTCTGGCATCTAGCAATCACGGGGTTTCTTGGGCTGGACCTACTCAACTGCTCAACCCGTTCAGGTACTTAAGTGGCCGCCCTGCCTGGGGTCCTTCTCTGTTGCTCAGTGCATCAGGCACTTAAAAGCCCACCCTGGTTGGGGTCCTTCTCTATTGCTTGGCATGGCAGGCACTTAAAGGTCTCCCCTGACTGGGGTCCTTCTCTGCTGTCAGGTGCCGGCACCTGGCAAGAGGAAGACTAAGGTGAAGGCTCCACTCCACATGCCTGATTTATCAGTATTATCTTGTCTCCATGACCACCTAGGGTCCCTCCACATCATTTCCCATGACAATTTCCTCCCTCACAACCTCTCCCTGGGCCATCTGCCTGTAGTCAGCACTGGACCTTGCCTTGGAATTACTCTCTAGTCCCTATGCTCCTGCTTGTAACTGCTGTGCCTTCTGGGGGACTGTCCTCCCTGTGCAGGGTCTGTATAGCTGTGGCAGTAATTGTCTGTGTGTTTCTCACTCTGTTCAGATGGTCACTGATCAGTTGCCTCACTCTCCCACATCCACAACCACTACCGCTTTTTCCAAAACAGTTGCACTGATATGGGCTCATGAGCCCTGCTTTGGTTCCCCCACCCCTTTGTTTCAGTCCTGCTCACTCTCCTCTTTTTTCCCCTCTTTCCTTCTTCCTACCAATGTTCATGTGCATTTATAAACACTTTCCAGTAGTTGGGGACTCTTGCCCCCTCTCAGCTGGTTTTCTGTGAGGTCTTCTGTGTCTGAGGTGTATTCTTGAAGTATCTGTGAAGAGAGACACACTCCGTGTGCACCTACTCACCTACCATCCACTTCTCCCATGCTATTCTTTATTATTTTTATAGCAAACTTTTTCCATTTTAAAAACACCTTACTTTAAGTAAATTAACTTATTCTTTTTTTTTAAACAGTTCTGTTTAGTCATAGTGCAATTCTCCATGTTTTTTGTTCTGTAGTTTTGATGTTTCAGTTCAGCTGAAACAGCAGTTTGTAGTGTTTCAGTTCAGTTCAGTTCAGTCACTGTCATGCCCAGCTCTTTGTGACGCCCCACAGGCTTCAGCTTGCCATGCTTCCCTGTTTTCCGTCACCAACTCCTGGAGCTTGCTCAGACGCATGTGCATTGAATTGGTGATGCCATCCAGCCATCTCATCCTCTGTCGTTAGTATTCACTTTCATTTGTGAGCATGCATTTGGGCTCAGACATGTGTGACTCATTGTAACTCCATTAGGCTCTTCTGTCTAAGGGATTCTCCAGGCAAGACTTAAGCAGTACTGGGGCAGGGAGCCATGTCTTTCTCCAGCAGGTCTTTCTGAACGAGATATCAAATCTGCATCTCTTGAGTCTCTGGCATTAGCAGGTAGATTCTTAACCATCTGAGCCACCTTAGGGACTTGTTTCTTGACTTGATTGCCCTCTTCTTCTTAAACCTGCTTTATCTTTTCTTTCTTCCCATTGTCTTTCTTTTTCATTCTCATGTTGTTCTTTTTTTTAATTTCTTTAACATTTATTTTCAAAACCTATTTTTTGCATTTCTAAAATATTTTATTTTTAAATAAATTCACATTCTTTTCCCTATTTTTACAGAAATATTTAGTTATACTGCATTTCCCCCATGTTTTTGATTTTGTATTTTTGCTAGCCTAATTTTTGGTGTTCATTTCCACTTAGGAGTTGCTTTATTAGCTTGATTGCTTTCTTTTAATTTTTTAACTCCTTTTTTAATCCATGATTTTCTTCTTCTTCTTCTTCTTCTTTTTGTTGTATGTCAGCCTTTGGGTATTCTTGGTTATTGATTATTGCTTTTGCCACTTGTGTTTTGTCTTCTACATTAGGTGGTCTGTAAAATTTTGGTGCTACAGTAAGAAGTTGGGCATGAACCCCTGAGGTTGGAGATCTGAGTCCAAAACTTTGGGCAACTAGAGAATTTCCAACCCCAACAAACATTAATCAATGAGAGCTCGCCCAAAGGCCTCCAGGTCAAAATGAAGGCCAAGCCTCACTCAAAAGCCAGAAAGCTTCATTGATGGGTGACTCACACCAGACCTTCAGAAAACCAGGAATACAGTCTTGCTGACTAGAAAAAGTGCTGCCCAAAGTTATACCAAGCTCACAGACACCCCAAAACACAATACTGGACATGGCACTGCCATTCAGAGAGGCAAACTTAGCTCTGTACACTAGAATACAGGCAGCAATCCGCCAACCAGGACACCTTTACAAGGCAATGGTCCAACCCCACAGTTGGAGGCGGTAGACTTCCCAATTAAGAGTAACTATGACATTTCATAGGAGGCCCCGAACACAGTAAATTAAACTAGAGAAATTCCCAGACACCTGGAGCAGATGAAGGAACATGGTTAAAGCCCACAATGTGAAACAATATGAAGAAATTAAAAGTCTACCTGAAAAAATATTTCAGAGTAATGTTAGTAAAGATGACCCAAAGTCATGGAAATAAAACAAGGGCACATATCAACAGACTGGAGACATGGATTTAGAAAATACAAGAAGTATTTAACAAGAACCTATTAGAATTAAAGAACAGACAATAATCAATGAAAAACACAATAACTGAGATTAAAAAACCTTAGAAGGACCAAGAGCAGACTGTCTGAGGCAGAAGAACAAATAAGTGAACTGGAAGATAGAATGGTGGAAATACCTGAAGCAAAGCAGAATAAAGACAAAATAAATGAAGACAATCTTAAAGACCTTTGGGACAACATTAAATATACCAACACTAAAATTATAGTGATCCCAGAAGAACAAAAGGGGAAGAGTATGTGAAAATATTTGAGTAGATTACAGTAGTAAGGTTAACAGACGAACTTTGAACAGAAACTCTGAAGCCCAGAAGGGAATGTCAGGATATACTGAAATTGATGAAATGAGAATTAAAAGAAAAATACAACTAAGATTACTCTATTCAGCAAGGATCTCATTGAGATTCAAAGCAGATATCAAAAACTTTACAGGTAAGCAAAAGTTAAGTGAATCTAAAGGAACTTCTCTAGATGGAGACACAACAGAAAGAGAAAGCCTGGAAACAAGCAAGACAAAAACAAAACAATAAGGTAAATGATAGGCTTATACATGCCATTAATTGCATTAAATGCAAATGGACTGACTGCTCCAACCAAAACACACAGATTGGTTGAATGGATACAAAAGCAAGACTACTGTATATGCTGTCTACAAGAGACTTGCCTCAGACCTAAGGACACAGGCAGACAGAAAATCAGGGGCTAGAGAAAGGTATTTCATTCAAATCAAAATCCAAAGAAGGCAAGAGCAACAATACTTAAATCAGGTACTTTAGAGTTTAAAGTAAAGACTGCCACAGGGATGTGGAGGGACACAACATAGTGGCCAAGGGATCAATCTGAGAAGCAGATTTAACAGTGGTAAATATATATGCGCCCAAAATATGATCACCTCAATACAGAAGGCAAATGCTAACACTAATTAAATGGAAAATTGACAGTGACACAATAATAGTGGGAATTACATTACCTCCTCTCACATCAATGGACATGTCCAGACAGAAAGTTAATAAGGAAATACAAGCTTTAAATGATTCACTGCACCAGGTGAGCTTAACTGATATCTACAAGGCATTCCATCCACAAATAGTAGATCTCACTTTGTTCTCAAGTGCACATGGGACATTCTACAGAATAGATTATAGCTTGATTTACATATCAAACCTTGGTAAGTTTTTGAAATCATGTCAAGCATCTTTTCTCACCATCATGCTATAAGACTACATACCAACTACTGGAGGAAAATTATAAAACTTTTCCAGCAAACAAAATCCCAGGTCCAGATGGCTTGACAAGTGAATTCTACCAAAAACTTAGAGAACAGCTACCACCTTTCCTACACAAACTCTTCCAGAAAATTGCTGAGGAAAGAAAACTCCTAAACTCATTTTATGAGGCCACAATCACCCTCATACTAAAACCAAAGGTGCCATGAAAAAGAAATCTAAAAGCCAGTATCACTGATTAACATAGATGCAAAAAGCCTCAACACAATTCTAGCAAACAATCCAACAACACAGGAAATGGATCTTATATCATGATCAAGTGGGCTTTAAACTGGGGGTGAAAGAATTATTAAATAAATGCAAATCAATCTATGTGATACATCATGCTAACAAATTGAAAGGTAAAAACCATATGATTATCTCAATAGATGCCGAGAAAGTTTTGACAAAACCATTTATGTTACTTTGTCCAGAAAGTAGCCAGAGACGGAACATACCTCAACATAATGAAGGCCACACAGCAAGCATTATTCTCAATGGTGAGAAACTGAAAGCATTTCCTCTAATATCAGGAACAAGACATAGAGGCCCACTCTTGCTGCTGTTATTCAACACAGTTTTGCAAATCCTAGCTTTAGCAATCAGAGAAGAAAGGTAAATGAGATGATTCCAGATTGGAAAAGAAGTAAAATTTTTACTCTTTGCAAATGACTTGATAGCATACATAGAAAATCCTGTAGTTACTGCCAGAAAATTACCATCAATAACCAATGAATATAATCAATGAGTAAAGTTGAGGGTAAGAAATTAATGTACAAAATGTTCCTTCACTCCTATGCACAAATAATGAAAAGCTAGATAAAGAAATTAAGGAAATGATCCCATTCACCATTGCAACGAAAGGTATAAATAACCTAGAAAAGACCCTAGCCAAAGTTCAATATTGGGAAAGGAGTATGTAAAGGCTGTATGTAGGCACCCTATTTATTCAGTACATCTGCAGAGCACATCATGTGAAATGTCAGACTTGATGAAACACAAGTTGGAATCACGATTGTAGGGAGAAATACCATTAACCTCAGATACTCAGATGACACCAATGTTATGTCAGAAAGTGAAGAGAAACTAAAAAAACCTCTTGATGAAAGTGAAAGAGGAGAGTGAAAAAGCTGGCTTAAAACTCAGCATTCAAAAAACTAAGTCCATGGCATCCAATCCCATTATTTCATACCAAATAGATAGGGAAAAAGAGGAAATAGTGGCAGATTTTATTTTCATGGGATCCAAAATCACTGTGCCTGTTGACACAGCCATGAAACTAATAGATACTTGCTCCTTGGAAGTAAAGCTATGAGAAACCTAGATAGTATATTAAAAAACAAAGGCATTACTTTGTCAACAAAGGTGTGTATAGTCAAAGCTAAATTTTTTGTTTGTTTGTTTTTGTTTGTTTGTTTGTTTTTCATTAGTAATGTTTGGATGTGAGAGTTGGGCCAGAAAGAAGGCTGAGTGACAAAGAATCAATACCTTTGAACTATGGTGTTGGAGAAGACTCTTGATGGCCAGTGTACTGCAAGGAGATCAAATCAGTCAATCCTAAAGGAAATCAGTCCTGAATATTCATGGGAAGGACTGACACTAAAGCTGAATTCCAAATACGTTGGTACGTGATGGGAAGAGCTGACTTATGGGAGAAGACCCTGGCACTGGGAAGGATTGAGGGCAGGAGGAGAAGAGGGTTATAGAGGATGAGATGGTTCAATGGTATCACTGACACACTGGGCATGAGTTTGAGCAAAGTGTGGGAGATGGGAAAGAACAGGGAAGCCTGGCATGCTGCAGTCCATGGCATTGATATGAGTCTGACAAAACTTAGTGACTGAACATCAATAGCAAAAGACAGAACACTTGTATGCAGAAAGCTGTAAGACAGCAACAAAAGAGATTAAAGACAACACAAACAGAAGGAAAGGTATACTGTGTTCCTGGATTGGAAGAATCAGTATTGTGAAAATTACTATAGGCTCCAAAAAATCTAGACGTTAAATGCAAACCCTATCAAGCTGCCAGTGCTGTTTTTAGTAGAACTAGAACCAAAACAAAAATCAAAATTTGGAAACAGACAAGACCCAGAAGAGCCAAAGCAATCTTTTACATATATATCCTTAGAGGATAATCTCTTCACAATATTTTGTTAGTTTCTGCCATACATCAACATGAATTAGCTTTGCTGTACAAATGTCGCCTCCCTCTTGAAACTCCAATCCACCTCTCACCTCATCTCCCCCTTCTATAAGGTTGTCAGAGAGCCCCAGGTTGACCTGCCTGCATCAAAGAGCAATCTCTTACCGATTATCTATTTTAAATGTTTTACTGTATATGTTTCAATGTTACTCTTTCAACTTATCACTTTCTTCTTCCCCCACTGTGTCCAAAATCCATTCTCTACATCTGCATCTGCATTGATGTACAATTGATGTACAAATTTTCTGTACAATCTTTCTAGATTCCATATATATGTGTTAACATTCAATTTTTGTTTTGCTCTTTCTGAATTACTTCACTCTATAAAATAGACTCCAGGGTTATCCACCTTATTAGCACTGATTCAAATGCATTTCTCTTTAGGTCTGAATAGTATCCCATGGTATATATTTACCACAATTTCTTTTATCCACTCATCTCTCCATGAACTGCTTGGTTTCTTTCTTGCCCTAGCTATTGCAAGTAGTGCTGTAATGAATACTGGGGTACATATTTTTTCAATTATGGTTTTCTCAGGCATCTTCTATATGCCAAGTAATGATATCTTGGAGTACGTTATAGCTTTCCTTGGTGGATCATGTGGTAAAGCATCTGTCTGCAAACCAGGAGACCCTGGATTCTACCCCTGGGTTAGGAAGAGCTCCTGGAGAAGAGAATGGCCAACTTTTCCAGTATTCTTGCTTGGAATATTATATGGACAGACTGACAGACTACAATCCAAGAGGTCACAAAGAGTCAGACACAACTGAGTGACTAATGCTTTCATTTTCTGGTAGTTTTCTTCCTAGGGTTTTTGTTTTCTTCTTTTTTTTTTTTTTTCTTTTATAAGAATCTCTGTACTGTTCCCCATAGTGCCTGTGTCAATTTACATTCTCACTGACAGTGCAAGAGTGTTCCTTTTCCTCCACATCCTCTCCAGCACTTCACTTGTCGCTTGCGGATGTTTTATAACGGCCCTTCTGACTGGAGTGAGATGATATCTCACTGTAGTTTTGATTTGCATTTCTTTAATGATGAGCGATATTGAGCATCTTTTCATGTGTTTGTTAGCCATCCATATGTCTTTTTTGAGAAGCATCAATTTAGGCCTTTTGCCTACTGTTTTTTTAATCTTTACTCCCTTTTGATTTTATCTTTGTGTATGATGTCAGGAGGAGTTCCACTTTCATTCATCTAAATGTACTGCTCCAGTTTTCCCAGCACCATTAATTGAAGAGGCTTTCTTGTCTCCATTGTATGAAAGAATGGTGTCTCCTTTGTCAAGGATAAGGTGCCCTTATGTGCATGGGTTTATTTCTGGGCTTTTTATCTTGTTCCCTTGGCCTACAATTCTCTCTTGTCCCAAAACCATACTGTTTTGATAACAGTGACTTTGTAGTACAGTCTGCAGTCAGGAAGATCAACATCTACACCTCCATTTTAGTTCCTCAGGACTGCTTTAGCTATTCATGGCTTTTTGTATTTCCAAACAAAATGTGACTTCTTTTGCTCTTCTGTGGGGGAAAAATACCATTGGTAGTTTGATAGGAATGCATTGGTCCATAGAATGCCTTGGATAATAGAGTTATTTCCCCAATATTGATTCTTCCTATCCAAGAACTTGGTGTATCTCTTCATATATTAATGTTTGATTACTTTGATCAGTATCATACTGTTTTTTGCATACAGGTCTTTGGTCTTTTTAAGTAGGTTTATGTGTAGATATTTTATTCATTTTGTTCCATTGGTCAGTGGAATTGCTTCCTTCATTTCTGTTTCTGATTTGTCTTTGTTAATTTATAGAACTGAGAGAAATTTCTCAATATTACTTTTATATCTTGCAAGTTTCTGTATTCCATAACTAGCTTCAGTGAATTTCTAATGTAAACAGGATTTTCTAAGAATGGTAGTATGCCATGTGTAAACGTTGAGAGACTGACTTCTTCTTTTTCAGTCTAGATGATTTATTTTTCTTCTCTGATTGCTGTGGTTAGGACTTCTAAAACTATGTTGAGTAATAGTGGTAAAGTGCTGTGGTTGTGAGCCATGAATTTGTGACCTCTGGAGGAGAGGATTTCAGCCCAGGGCTATAAATGAAGCTTGACCATTTGGAGTTTCTGTGTAACAAAATTGTATTAAAGTACAAAAGAGATACAGAATGATTCTGACATAGACATCAGAAGGAGGCAGAAAGAATGCCGGCTTGTTAGCTTTGAGCAAGGCATTTTATGTCTGTTCAGTTCAGTTCAGTTCAGTTGCTCTGTCGTGTCCGACTCTTTGCAACCCCATGAACTGCAGCACGCTGGGCCTCCCTGTCCATCACCAACTGCTGGAGTCTACTCAAACTCATGTCCTTCGAGTAGGTGATGCCATCCAGCCATCTCATCCTCTGCCGTCCCCTTCTCCTCCTGCCCCCAGTCCCTCCCAGCATCAGGGTCTTTTCCAATGAGTCAACTCTTTGCATGAGGTGGCCAAACTATTGGAGTTTCAGCTTTAGCGTCAGCCATTCCAATGAACAACCAGGACTGATCTCCCCTTAGGATGGACTGTTTGAATCTCCTTGCAGTCCAAGGGACTCTCAAGTCTTCAACACCACAGTTCAAAAGCATGAATACTTCGGCGCTCAACTTTCTACACAGTCCAACTCTCACATCCATACATGACCAGTGGAAAAACAATAGCCTTGACTAGGCGGACCGTTGTTGGCAAAGTAATGTCTCTGCTTTTTAATATGCTATGTAGGTTGGTCATAACTTCCCTTCCAAGGAGTAAGCATCCTTTAATTTCATGGCTACAGTCACCAATTGCAGTGATTTTGAAGCCCAGAAAGATGAAGTCTGAAATTGTTTTCACTCTTTCCCCATCTATTTGCCATGAAATGATGGGACCAGATGCCATGATTGTAGTTTTCTGAATGTTGAGTTTTAAGCCAACTTTTTCACTCTCCTCTTTCACTTTCATCAAGAGGCTTTTTAGTTCCTCTTCACTTTCTGCCATAAGGGTGGTGTCATCTGCATATCTGAGGTTATTGATATTTCTCCCAGCAATAGGAGCTTCTAATCAGATAAGAGAGACCCCTCAAGGCTGAGGGAGTTTCACCAGGCCCTTTTCCCACAATATGCGAACTTGAGATAGAATGACATGAAATGTTTCATCCCTAGCCATAAAACAATTGACACGATGACTGCTTTGTTAAGCCATTATCAATGCAAGATTTGAGAAAAGAAAAGAAAAAAAAATGTTAGTCTTCAGTTCAGGTTCAGTTAGTCTTCAGGCAGGTCAGTTCAGTCACTAAGGCATGTCCGACTCTTTGCAACCCCATGAACTGCAGCATGCCAGGCCTCCCTGTCAATCACCAACTCCTGGAGTCTACTTAAACTCATGTCCGTTGAGTCGGTGATGCTATCCAAGCAGCTCATCCTCTATCATTCCCTTCTCCTCCTGCCCTCAATCTTTCCCACCATCAGGGTCTTTTCAAATGAGTCAGCTCTTCACAGCAGGTGACCAAAGTGTTGGAGTTCAGGTTCAGCATCAGTCCTTCCAGTGAGCACCCAGGACTGATCCCCTTTAAGTAGGATGGACTGGTTGGATCTCCTTGCATTCTAAGGGACTCTCAAGAGTCTTCCCCAACACCACAGTTCAAAAGCATCAATTCTTTTCCTCTCAGCTTCCTTTATAGTCCAATCCTCACATCCATTCATGACTACTAGAAGAATCATCGCCTTGATGAGATGGATCTTTGTTGACAAAGTAATGTCTCTGCTTTTTAATATGCTGTCTAGGTTGGTGGTGACTTTCCTTCCAAGGAGTTCAGTTCAGCTCAGTTCAGTTCAATCACTCAGTTGTGTCCGACTCTTTGCCACCCCATGAACTGCAGCACGCCAGGCCTCCCGGTCCATCACTAACTCTCACAGTTAAGTGTCTTTTAATTTCATGGCTGCAGACACAATCTGCCATGATTTTGGAGCACCGAAAAATAAAGTCAGCCATTGTTTCCCCACCTATCTGCGATGACATGATAGGACCGGATGCAGTGATGTTAGTTTTCTGAATGTTGACTGTAAGCCAGCTTTTTCACTCTTCTCTTTCACTTTCATCAAGAGGTTCTTTAGTTCTTCTTCACTTTGTGCCATAAGCGTGGTGCCATCTGCATATCTGAGGCTATTGGTATTTCTCCCAGCAGCCTTGATTCCAGCTTGTGTTTCTTCCAGCCCAGCATTTCTCATGATGTACTCTGCATATAAGTTAAACAAGCAGGCTAACAGTATACCGCCTTGATGTATTCCTTTTCCTTGTAGACTTAGGTGGAACCAATTTGAAGAAAGGCAGATTTCAAAGCAAATGCATAGGTGCATTAACATAGCTTAAAATACACCTCTGCATAAGACACACACATTGGTTAGCTCAAGGTTTGAGAAAGGTTAAGTTCAGGCAGAAACAAGTGTCAACAACACAAAATTAAAGCCTCTTTTAATTTTGCATAGATAAGGTGGGAAAATGTCTGCCATTTGCAGCTTGTTTCCTTCTGCCATTTGGGCACCTCTGACCTTCCTGCTTGTTAACCCTCTCAGTTGCAAGTGTGACCGTCATTGTCTTATTCCTGATATTAGAGGAAATATTTTCAGTATTTCAGCACTTAGAATAATATTTTCTCTTGGTTTGTCATACATGGATTTTATTATATAGTGGTAAGTTTCTTCTCTGCCTACCTTCTGGAGAGTTTTTATCATAGGTGGGTGTTGAAATTTGTAGAAAACCTTTCCTGCACATATATGGTTTTTATCTTTCAATTTGTTAATGTGGTATGTTACATTATTTGATTGATGCATATTGCAGAATCATTTTCTCCCTGGGATAAAGCCCAACTGATCATGATCTATGATCCTTTTTATATGTTTTCAGATTCTGTTTGTTAGGATTTTTTGAGGATTTTTGCCTCAATGTCAATAAGGAAATTGGAGAAGGCAATGGCACCCCACTCAAGTACTCTTGCCTGGAAAATCCCATGGATGGAGGAGCCTGGTAGGCTGCAGTCCATGGAGTCATGAAGAGTCAGACAAGACTGAGCGACTTCATTTTCACTTTTCACTTTCATGCATTGGAGAAGGAAATGGCAACCCACTCCAGTGTTCTTGCCTGGAGAATCCCAGGGACGGGGGAGCCTGGTGGGCTGCCGTCTGTGGGGTCGCACAGCGTCAGACATGACTGAAGCGACTTAGCAGCAGCAGCAGCAATAAGGAAATGGCCTGCAATTTCCTTTTTTGTGTGTGGCATCTCTGGATTTGATAATCTGGATGATTGTGGCCTCATCAATGACTTTGGGGATTTTCCCTCCCTGCAATTTTCTGGAAGATTTTGATTAGGATAGATGTTAGCTCTTCTCTAAATTTTTGGTAGAATTTACCCATGAAGTCATCTGGCCCTAGGATGTTGTTGTTGAAAATTTTTTTTATTATAGTTTCTATTTGAAGCTTGTGATTGATATGTCATATTTTCTATAGTTCTTCCTGGTTCAGTCTTGGAACTTATACTTTTCCAATAATTTGTTCATTTCTTTGAAGAAATTTTGTTGGCATTTTATTGGTATGTGGCTTCTGGCAGTATTCTCTTATGATGATTTTTATTTTCTTTATTTCTGTGTTGTCTGTTATAACATTTACTTCTTCATTTCTAATTTAATTGGTTTAGGTTCCCTCTCCCCTTTTTTTTTTGCTCCATGATCAGTCTGGCTAATGATGTGTCAGTATCATTTATCTTCTCTAGGAGTCAGCTTTTAGTTTTATTGATCTTAGCTATTGTCTCCTTTTCTTTTTCATTTATTTCTGCTCTTATGTTTATGATTTTTTCCCTTCTACTAACTCTGGAATTCCTTTTTCCCTAGTTGCTTTAGGCATAAGGTTAGCTTTTTTATTTGATGTTTCTCTTGTTTCTTTAAGTAGGATTGTATTGCTGTAAACCTCCCTCTTAGCAGTGTTATTAGTGCATCCTGTTGGTTTTGAGTTGCTGTGTTTCCACTGTCATTTATTTCTCAGTATATTGCGATTTCCTTTTTGTTTCCTCACTGATTTTTTGCTTATTCAGAAGCATATTATTTAACCTCTGTATGTTGCTGTTTTTATTGTTTTCCCCCTCTAATCTTAAAGTTTTGTGTTCATAAAGTTCAAAAACTGAAGTGATTTCAGTTTTTAAAAATGTATCAATGCTAGATTTGTGGTCTGTCCTAGAGAATGTTCCTTGTGCACTTGAGAGAAGGCAGCAGTCTCATGTTTTTAAATGAAATGACCTGTGGGTATAAATTAGACCCAGTTGGCCCAATATATCATTTAAAGCTCATGTTTCCTTCTTAGTTTTCTGTCTGATGTTCTGTCAGAAACATGCAAAAGGGAAAAGTGAAGGTGAAAGTCGCTTAGTTGGTCATGTTTGACCGTTTGCAACCCCAGGAAGTGTAACCTGCCAGGCCCTTCTGCCCGTGGAATTCCCCAGGCCAGAATCCTGGAGTGGGTAGCAGTTCCCTTCTCCAGGGGGTCTTCCCAACACAGAATTTTCCCAACCCAGGCATTGAACCCAAGTCTCCTACATTGCAGACAGATATTTTACTATCTAGCCACCAGGTCGATTCATGTGAGTGAGGTATTAATGGCTCCCACTTTTATTGTATTACTGCTGGTTTCCCCTTTCATAGCTGTCATCATATGCTTATATAGTGAGCATATTGAAGTAGTCCTGTCTCTGGTGCATATATATTTATAATTTTTGCATCTTCTTTGATTAATCCCTTCATTATACCATGGCCTTTTTTCTCCTTCTTATGGTCTTTATTTTAAAGTCCATGTTATCTCTGTAATACTGATACTCCCAGTTTCTTTTGATTTCCTTTTGCATGAAATATATTTTTCCTATCCCTCACTTTCCGTCTATATGTGTCTCTAGGTCTGAGATGTCTCCTTGTAGACAGCATATATAGGAGTCTTGTTTTTGTATCCATTCAGCCAATCTGGATATTTTGGTCGCAGCATCCAGTCCACTTACATTAAAGCTAATTACTGATATGTATGATTGTATTACATTTATTGCTTTGGGTTTGTTTTAATAAGTCTTTTTCTTCTCTTGTGTTTCCTGTCTAGAGAACATCCTTTAGCATTTGTTGTAAAGCTGACTTGTTGGTGCTGTAGTCTCTTAACTTCTACTTGTCTGTGAAGCTTTTGACTTCTTCAAACCTGCATGAGATCATGGCTGGATACGGTAATCTTGGTTGAAGGTGTTTTTTCTTTCATCAGTGTAAGTCTATCTTGACCCTCCCTTGTCCAGCAAAGTTTGTCTTGAAAGATCAGCTGATAGCCTTATGGGGATCCCATTGTTTGTTATTTGTTGGTTTTGTCTTACTTTTTAAAGTACTTTTTTGTTTAATTTTTGTTAGTATGATTAATTTATGTCATTGCATGTTTCTCCCTTGGTTTATCCTGTATGGGTCTCTGTGGGATTCCTGGAATGGAAATCCATTCTCTCATTTCCGGGAAGTTTTCTCCTCTTATCTTCCAATGTTTTCTCCTGTCCTTTCATTTCTTCTTCTTCTTCTGTGACCAGTATGTTTCAAGTGTTTTAATGTTTGATGTTGTTCCAAGGCTTCTGAGGCTGTCCACATTTCTTCTTAGTCTTTTTTCTTTATTCTTTTCTGCTTCAGTAAAATCCACCATTCTATTTCCAGCTCACTTACTTTTCTGCTTTATATAGTCTACTATTGGTTCTTTCTAGTGTATTTTTACTCTTTTATTGTGTTGTTTATTGTAGATTGTTTATTCTTTTACTTTTTTTCCATTCTCATTAAACGTTTTTTGCATCTTCTTGATCCATGCCACCAGTCTATTTATCTGTGTCTCTGTATTATTTTCAAAATGTTGAATTATCTATATTATTACTACAGTGAATTCTTTTTCAGGTAGGTGGCCTATTTCCTCTTCATTTGTTTGGTCTTGCAGGATTTTACTGCATTCCTTCATCTGCAGCATGTTTCTCTGTCTTTTAAGTCTATTCAAATTTCTGTGTCTGGGGTCTCCTTTCTGCAGGCTGGACAGTTTGAGTTCCTTCTAATTGTGGAATCTACCTCCATGAGTGAGGTTGGACCAGAGTCATGAGAAGGTATCCTGACTGGGGGATTTGTGCCAGTCTTCTGGTGATGGAGCTGGATCTTATCTCTCTGAAGGGTAGTGCCATGTCCAGTAGCATGCTTTTGTGTTATATGTGTGTCTAGAATGAATTTGTCTGTCTGCTAATGTGAAGTCTTGTACTCTGGTTTTGCTGAAGGATTGACTTTGGAACATCTGGTACAGGAGCTTTCTGGCCTTTGGGCCAGGCTTTTTCCTAGGGTTGAGATGGAGGCGTTTGAACAACCTCATTGATTAACATTCCATGGGATCAGGTATTTTCTGCTGTTTCAAAGTCCTGGATTGAATCTCCCACTGTAGGAGCCCAGGCCTGATCACTTACTGTAGCACCAGTACCTCACAACTCATCCAGCACAGAAAACAAAACCCCGAGACAACTACTCTTGCCCTCAACAACCCAGATCGTCCAGAGAAAGGAGAAAGGTCCTCCGATTTTTCTAGGGGGGTGTCTGGACCTGTTGTGGGCTGTGCGAGATTTGCTCAGTCTCCAATCTGGCTTTAGTACAGCTTGTACCTGCTCTGAAAATCCACAGTTAGCCCTGACATCCACAGTGTCAGGCCAGCTGTTGGTATGTAATCAGATTAAATAGACAAATAGATGGGGAAACAGTGGCTGACTTTATTTTTCTGGGCTCCAAAATCACTGCAGATGGTGATTGCAGCCATGAAATTGAAAGACACTTACTCCTTGGGAGAAAAGTTATGACCAAGCTAGACAGCATGTTAAAAAGCAGAGACATTGCTTTGCCAACAAAGGTCCATCTAGTCAAGGGTTTGGTTTTTCCCGTAGTCATGTATGAATGTGAGACCTGGACTATCAAGAAAGCTGAGTCCAGAAGCATTGATGCTTTTGAACTGTGGTGTTGGAGAAGATACTTGAGAGTCCCTTGGACTGCAAGGAGATCAAACCAGTCCATCCTAAAGGAGATCAGTCCTGGGTGTTCGTTGGAAGGACTGCTGTTGAAGTTGAAACCCCAGTGCTTTGGTAACCTGATGCGAAGAGCTGACTCATATTTCAAAAGACCCCGATGCTGGGAGGGATCGTGGGCAGGAGGAAAAGGGGGCGACAGAGGATGAGATGGTTGATGACATCACTGACTCGATGGACATGGGCTTGGGTGGACTCAGGGAGTTGGTGATGGATAAGGCGGCCTGGAGTGCTGCAGTTCATGGGATCGCAAAGAGTCGGACACGACCGAGTAACTGAACTGGACTGAACTGAACTGAGGAAGCATATTAAAAAGCAGAGACATTAGTTTGCCAATAAAGGTCTTTCCATTAAAGGCTACGGTTTTCCAGTTATCACGTATGGATGTGAGAGTTGGACCCTGATTAAATACGAGACACTGAGAAGATTCATGTTTTAATTTCAGTCCTGTTAAGTTGCTCAGTTGTGTCTGACTCTTGGAGACTCCCTGGACTCCACACGTCATTCCTCCCTGCCTATCACTAGTTCCTGAAGCTTGGTTAACTCATACTCATTGAGTTCATGATGCCATCCAACCGTCTCATCCTCTGCCATCCCTTTCTTCTACTGCCTTCAACCTTGCCAAACATCAGGGTCTTTTACCAGTGAGTCAGTTCTTTGCAACAGGTGGCCAAAGTAATTGAGCTTCAGCTTTAGCATCCGTCCTTCCAATGAACAATCAGGACTAATTTCTTTGAGAATTGACTGGTGCGATTGGCTTGCAGTCCAAAGAACTCTCAAGAGCCTTTTCCAGCACCTCAACCTGAAAGCACCAATTCTTCAGTGCTCACATGAGAGTATTACCATGTCGTGTTGGCCTGGGTAGGATGGGAAGCAGCAAAAGGTTTAGTTACATCTCAGAGAAGAAACCCAAACTGCACATGATAGAATTCTTTGTAAAAGAACAAGATTTGAGGGGAACAAATAAAGCCAGAGGAGTACCTCGCACACTTTTGTGTGGGGGGTGGGGGGGGAGGGGTGTTTATATCACGTGGGCCTGACTTTGAGGGACTGAAAAGCATACTGTAAGATTAATGTCTAGAGAGCTAAAATGGAGTGTGTGATGTCCCAAATAAAATTCAAGTTCACTAAGAAGCATCAGCGTCTTTTAAGGGTGTATCCTTTTGGCTACAAAGAAGTCATTAATCTAATTTCAGTATTGGTCATCTGCTGACATCAAGTGTAGAGTCATCTCTTGTGTTGTTGGAAGGTGGTGTTTGCTATGACAAGTGCATTCTCATCATAAAACTCTGTTAGCCTTTGCTCTGCTTCATTTTGTACTCCAAGGCCAAACTTGCTGGCTACTCCAGGTAGCTCTTGCCTTCCTACTTTTGCATTCTAGTTCTCTATGATGAAAAGGACAGTTTTCACTGTTAGTTGTAGAAGGACTTGTAAGTCATCATAGAACAATTCATCTTCCACTTCTTCAGCATTAGAGATTGGGACATAGACTTTGAATGTTGTGATATTGAAATGTTTGCCTTGGTAATGAGAGATCATCCTGTCATTTTTGAGACTACACCCAAGAACTGCGTTTTGGACTCCTTTTCTTGACTAAGAGGGATACTCCATTTCTTCTAAAGGATTCTTGCCCACAGTAGTAGATTTAATGATCATCTGAATTAAGTTTGCCCATTCCAGCCCATTTTAGTTCACTGGTTCCTAAAATGTCAGTGTTCACTCTTGCCATCTCCTGTTTGACCACTTATAATTTACCTTGATCCATGGATGAGGACTGATGTTGAAGGTGAAACTCCAGTATTTTGTTTACCTGATGCGAAGAGCTCACTCATTTGAAAAGACCGTGATGTTGGGAAAGATTGAAGGCAGAAGGAGAAGAGGGTGACAGAGGATGAGATGGTTAGGTGGCATCACCAACTCAAGGGACATGAGTTTGGGTAAACTCCAGGAGTTGGTGATGGACAGGGAGGCCTGGCGTGCTGCAGTTGATGGGGTCTCAAAGAGTCAGACACAACTGAGTGACTGAACTAACTTCATTCTTTCTGGAGGTATTTTCCCAGTGTTATCCAGCAGTATACTGGGCACCTAGTGACCTGGGGCATTCATCTGTCAGTGTCATATCTTTTTGCCTTTTCACACTGTTCATGGGGTTCTCAAGGCAAGAGTATTGAAGTGGTTTGCCATCCCCTTCTGCAGTGAACAGTTTGTCAAATCCCTCCGTTGTGACCCGTCCATCTGGGATATCCATATATGGCATAGCTCATACTTTCATTGATGTAAACAAGGCTGTGGTCCATGTGATCCATTTGGTTAGTTTTCTGTATTGTGGTTTTCATTCTGTCTGCCTTCTGATGGGCAGGGATAGGCTCCTGGAAGCCTCCTTATGGGAAGGACTGACTTGGGGGAAACTGAGTCTTATTCCAATGGGTGGGGCCAACCTCAGTAAATCTTTAGTCCAATTTTCTGTTGATGGGCAGGGCTGTGTTCTCTCCCTGTTGTTTGGCCTGAGGTCGAACTATGGTAGAGATCATTACTACTATAATAGTGACCTCCTTCAAAAAGACTTGAACGCATGTATTGTTGAATACCTAGCTGTATTCAGTGCCCCTGTCCCTGTGGCAGGCAAGTGTCAACCCACGCCTCTGCCAGAGACTACTGGACACTCACAGGCAAGTTTGGGTCAGTCTTTTGTGCGTTGTCTGCTCCTCTCTCCTGGTTCCTGGTGGATACAAATTTCTCTTTGTGCTCTGCAGGAGCCTGTTTCCCCTGTCCTGTGGAAGTTCTGTAATCTTGGTGATTACAGAAAAGTTCTGTAAGCTTTTAAATTCCACTGGCCTCCAAAGTCAAATTCCCTGGCGGTATTCTGTCCCTTTCCTGGATTCCCAGCTTGGGAAGCCTGCTTTTGGTGCTAGAACTTTCTTAATGGTGTGAGAGTTTCCTTGGTTTAATTGTTTGGCAGTTTGTGGGTCACTCGGTGCCTCAGTAGTTGGGATAACAGCGACCTCCTCCAAGAGGGCTTATGCCACACACTGCATGACCCCATGTGTGCTACAACCAGAGCTGTAGTCTCCATGGCAGGCCACTGCCACCTGTGCCTTTGCAAGAGACACTCAGACACTCAAAGGCAGTTCTGGTTCAGTCTCTGTGGGTTTTCTAGGTCCTGGTGCACACAAGGTCTTGTTTGAGCTCTCTGAACATCTCTGGTGGGTATGGTTTCACTCTAAATGTGATTTTTGCCCCTCCTACCACCACCTTGTTGGGGCTTTTACTTTCCTCCTAGACCTGGGGGTATCTTTATATGCTGGGATCCAACATTCTCCTGTCGATGGTTGTTCAGCAGCGAGTTGCACTTTTGGGATTCTAACAGGGGAAGATGAGCATATATCCTTCAACTCCATCATCTTAGCAATTCATGTTATACATATATATATATATATATATATATATATATATATGTGTGTGTGTGTGTGTGTGTGTGTGTGTGTGTGTATGTGTGTGTGTGTGTGTTTGATATATATGAATCTACATTCATTTTGCATATGTGATTTAGAGAAAATTTTTTATTTTTTACTAAAATTTCACATCTCATATAAAACCCATTATTTGCTTTCATATTAGTATGAGATACATGAAAAGTTTCACATTTGATATATATGAATATCTCTGTATTTTTAATATTATGACATAAATAAAAATACATATTTCATATGTAATAAGTGTGCCCAGAATTTCAAGTATGACATAGACAAAATTCCATACTTCAATATAGGAAATTGTGCACAGATTTTTGAGTATGAAATACAGAAATGTCCTCACTTCATACATATGATGATCTGTACCTAGATTTCAATATATGATAAGGATACAATTTCATATTTAATTTACCTGAGACTCTACATCCAGATTCTTACATGTGACATAGGCAAATTTCCGTATGTTCTATGAATGAATATCTGCACAAAGATTCTATTATATAAGAGAAAATGTCACACTTCATATATATGATTACCTACACTTAAAATCTCAGATTTGACAAATCTAAAATTCATATTTCTGAAAATTTCCACAAAAGGTATCCTGTTGAGAGAGTCAATTCTTAGGTAGGTTGATAGGAGCCTGGTGCTCTCAAGGAGGAAGGACTCCAGGGCCTTCAGGAGGAGAAAGGAATCCGGGTCCCTCGAGTAGGAGATAGGGGTTTAGAGTTCTCAAGAAAGAGAAAAGAACAAACTTTTGTTTTTCTTTGAGTGAGTGTTGATGGTTGCACTGGAAACATCTGATCTTGCTCAAAGAAATGTTTTTCCTTAGACTCTGAACCAATGATTATATAACAACAATGTATCCTTCTTGAGGACATGTTTCTCCTTCTTGAAAACCTTCTGACTATTCCTGTCATCTTTAAATGTATATTATGGAATTTGAATCCCATTATTTTAAAGTGTAAATTGTGGGACTGAGTCTGGTGAGACCTTCACAACCTTGAGACATTCTTCTGATGTGGTGTAATAACCAACTGAAAAGGTATATATAGCTCTCTTGCCAAGACTAGCAAGGGGTGCACTCTCTGATCCCCTTCTGATGGCTTTGCCTGTCCCTTTTTATTCTTTAATAAACCTCTGCTACGCAAAAGCTCTTGAGTAATCAAGCCTGGTCCCTGTTCCCAAAGCTAAATCTTCTTCTCAGAGATCACAAATCAGACAGCATTCACTGTAAGCTATCATGATATGGCATGGAGAATATTCCACATTATATACAAAGGAATATCTTGGTCCAAATTCTCACAGGTGACAGGAGAACGCTCTACATCTTACATAGATATATATATGTAAGATGTATATATATATCTGGAAAAGATTCTCAAAAGTGACACAGATAAAAGTCCACCTTTACTACAAAAGAAAAATTGTGCCTCTATTTTCATGTGGCATACTCACAATTTTATATTGAATATATATGGAAATCTGCACTCTGATTGCTGCGTATGATATAGAAAAAATTGTATTTCATATGTTTGGTAATCTGCACTTAGATTCTCACTGAGATTCTCACCCAGGGAAATAAAGAAAACTCTGTGTCTCATACATATGAAAGTCTGAACCCAGAAACACATATCGGTCAAATGGAAAATTCAATATTTCATACATGTCAAAGTCTGCATTCAGATATCCATAAGTGGGAGAGAAAATATCATATCTCATGTATATTAAAATGTTCACTTAGATTTTCATATATGCCATGAGAAATTTACATATTTCATATATATGAAAATTTGAGCCCAGATTTTCACCTGGGACACAGAGAAAGTTGCACGTTTCATACATTTATATTAAAGCCTGATTTGAGATTTACATGTGTGACAAAAAAAATCCTTTGTTCATTATATAAAGATTTGTACCCAGACTTTTGTTATATACATTTTATATATTTATACTTGAAAACATGTTTACACTATATAAATATACTATAGCTTAATATTATACTTAAAATATGTTTATAAAGACATATTTATATGTGATATGTTAATATGTTTAAAAATCTACAACATGTCCTAATACCTAACATAGAACAAATTTCTTGTTTAAGATATTCAGAAATCTGGGCAGTGATTTTGATATGTGACAAACAGAAAATCCAGATTTCATATATCTGAATCCAGACAATCATGTATGATATAGTGAAGATTCCATATTTCATACATATGAAAATTTGCAACAAGAATTTAATATATGACATGGGAAGATTCCATATTTTATATATAGATATAGATATGTAGATATATTTGTAACTCTGTGCTGAGTTTTTCATATACCACGTAGAGAAAGTTTCAATTTTCTTATTTCCTAAATTCTGTACTCCAAGAGCTGTATATGATATAAAGATCAGATTCTCACACATAATGAATAGAAAATGCTGTGTTATTTTATTAATGCTGCATTATAAAGGAAAATCTGAACCCTGATCTCAAATGTTAATATATAAAATTCCATGTTTCATATATATGACACTAAGCCAGATTCTTTCATGTGATAAAATGAAAACTCCGTATTTAATATATGTGAAACTCTGCACCCAGAGCCTCATATATAACACAAAAAATCTTTTACATTTTTATATATGAGAATCCTCAGTCAGATCCCATATATGATACAGAATTTCATATTTCATATAGGCAATATCACAAAAAACTGTGGAAAATTCTTAAAGAGTTGGGAATACCAGACCGTCTTACCTGCCTCCTGAGAAGCCTGTATGCAGGACAAGAAGCAACAATGGTTACAGCTGGACATGGAACAATGGGAAGGGAGTACAACCAGGATGTATATTGTCCCTGTGTAGATTTAACTGATATACAATGCATCCTGAGATGCCAGGCTGGATGAAGCTCAAGCTGGAATCAAGAGAGTTGGAAAAGATATCAGTAACCTCAGATATATTTGTCATAAGGTAATATATGCAGATGACAATGCCCTTATGGCAGAAAGCCAAAAGGAACTAAGTAGCCTCTTGATGAAGCTGAAAGAGAGTGAAAACACTGGCTTAAAGCTGAACATTCAGAAAACTAAGATCATGGCATCCAGTTCCGTGATTTCATGGCAACTAGATGGTGAAACAATGGAAACAGTGGCATACTCTTTTATTTTGGAGGGCTCCAAAATCAGGGCAGATTGTGATTGCAGTAATGAAGTTTAAAAAACGCTCGCTCCTTGAAAGAAAAGTTACGACCAATGTAGATGTCAAGTCTGTATATTGTCACCGTGCTTATTTAACTTATGTGCAGAATACATCATGAGAAACACTGGGCTGGATGAAGCACAATCTGGAATCAAGACTGCCAGGAGAAATATCAATAACCTCAGATGACACCACCCTTATGGCAGAAAGTGAAGAACTAGAGCCTCTTGATGAAAGTACAAGAGGAGACTGAAAAAGGTGGCTTAAAGCTCAACATTCAGAAAACAAAGATCATGGTGGCCATTCCCATCACTTCATGGCAAATAGATGGCGCAACAGTGGAAACAGTGGCGGACTTCATTTTTGGGGGGGCTGCAAAATCCCTGCAGATGGTGACTGCCGCCATGAAATTAAAAGGCACTCACTCCTTGAAAGGAACGTTAATGACCAACCTAGGCAGTGTATCAAAAAGCAGAGACATTACTTTGTCGACAGAGGTCCGTCTCGTCAGGGCCGTGGTTTTTCCAGTAATCATGTGTGGATGTGAGAGCTGGACTATAAAGAAAGCTGAGTGCCGAAGAAGGGATGCTTTTGAACTGTGTTGTTGGAGAAGACTCTTGAGAGTCCCTTGGAGTGAAAGGATTGAAGGCAGGAGGTAAAGGGGCAACAGAGCATGAGATGGTTGGATGGCATCACTGACTCAATGGACATGAGTTTTAGTAAACTCTGGGAGTTGGTGATGGACACGGAGGCCTGGCGTGCTGCAGTCCATCGGGTCGCAAAGAGTCGGACATACCTGAGCGATTGGGCTGAACGGAACTGAACTGAGAGAGCTTATTAAAGAGCAGCGACATTACTTTATGACAAATGTGTGTCTAGCTGCAGCTGTTGTTTTTCCGGAAGTCATGTATGGATGTGAGAACTGGACTGTAATGAAGGCTGTTCCCCAAAGAATTGATGCTTTTGAACTGTGGTGTTGGAGAAGACTCTTGAGAGTCGCTTGGACTGCCAGGGGATCGAACCAGTCTATCCTAATGGAAATCAGATCTGAATGTTCATTGCAAGGACCGATGCTGAAGCTGAAGCTCCAATCCTTTGGCCACCTGATGAGAGAAACTGACTCCTTAGTAAAGACCCTGATGCTGGGGAAGGTTGAAGACAGGGGGAGAAGGTTATGACGGAGGACCAGAATGTTGGATAGCATCACCAACTTAAAGGAGTTGAGTTTGAGCAACCTCTGGGAGTTGGTGATGGATGGGAAAGCCTGGCATGCTGCACTCCACTGGGTTGCAAAGAGTCGAACAAAACTGAATGACTGAACTTTCTAATATGTGATATCTATACACAAATGCATGTGAAATTTGAAACAAGCATATATACATGTATATTATAATATAAATATATGCTCCCAGAATTTCATATATGACAGAGAAAATTGCATATGTCATGAAAGTACACACCAAGACCCTCAGCAGACATAGGGAAAATTCCCATTTCACATGTATGAAGATATGGCCCTAGGTTCTCATATTGACAGAGGGAATATCTATATTTAATACATATGAAATGTAACATCCAGATTCTCATATCAGAATTAATAAAATTTTGTATTTCATATATATTAAGGTCCTCATACAGATTATTATATATGATATAGAGAAAATTCAGTATTTTCTGCAATGTTCATCTGCACACAAATACTTATATTTCATTTAGAGAAAATCACATATTTCATATGTGTTTAAATCCAGATATAGATTGACATATATGAAATGGAGAAAACAACACATTTATATATAGGAGTATCTTTGTATTCCTATAGAATATAGGAGATATTATAGAAATATATAGAGAAAATTGCATTATATATATATATATATGTCAATCTGAAAGAGTTTTCACATGTGACATAGAAAACATTGTGTGACATAGATAAATTCCCTATTTCATATTTTCATATGAAATATGTATATATATATATATATACACACAGATTTACTTACCTGAATTTGAGAAAAAAATTATATACCTGAAAATCTTTGCCCAGATTTGTATGTGATACAGAAAATAGTCCATATACACTATATATTGGTAAATCGGCACCCAGAGTCTCACATAAGACATTATAAAATATTGCAGATTTCATATATATGAAAATCTGCACCCAGATTTTCGCATGACACACTGAAAAAATTCCATATTTCATATATATAAAGACCTACCTCCAAATCTTCATATATGACATGGAACAAATTGTATATTGCATTTATATCAGGATCTGTGTCCAAATGTCCATACCTGGTAGCAGAAAATACTGTATCTCATATATACTAGCATCAGCACTGAGATTTCTATATACAAGCTAAGAAAATTCGCGCCTTTATGTATATGAAAATGTGAGCCCGGGTTTTTATGTGTAACATACAGAAATGTTCATAGTTCACATATATGAAAATCTTCATCAAGATTTACTTGTTGTTGTTCAGTCAGTAAATCACATTTGACTCTTAGTGTCCCTGTGGTCTTTAGCTCCCCAGGCTTCCCAGTCCTTCACTGTCTCCCACAGTTTGCTCAAACTTTTGTTAATTGACTCAGTGATACCATCCAACCATCCAGCATATTCATCTGTCCTTCCAGTGAATATTCAGGGTCGAGTTCCCTTAAAATAGACTGGCTCAATCTCTTAGCAGTCTAACAGACTCCTGAGTCTTCTCCCGCACCAGGTCTGAAAGCACCAGTTCTTCATTTCTCAGCCTTCTTTATGGTCCAACTTTTACATCTGTACAAAATCCCTATTTCAATTATCAGGAAAATGCCATAGTTAATATATTTAATGACCTGCAGCAAGATTCTCATATGTGACATAGGGAAAATTAATTTTTCATATATATTAAATGTATGCACCCAGATATCAATAATGACACACTTGAAGTTCTAGATCATATACATGTATATGTATTATAATCTGTGTCTAGTTTTTCATATATGACATAGAGAAAAGTCCATATTTTACATATATGAAGACCTGTAGTCAGATTATTATATATGACTTAGGGAAAGAAAATTGTGTATTTTATTTTCTCTGGATATATGATGATCTCCATCCAGATTCTCATATATAGTATAATAAGAGTGACATCTTTCAGATACTTCCAAATCTGCATTCAAATTTGCATATGTGACATAGAGAAAATTACACACACACACACACATATGCCAAGAATCACCTGAATGACGAGAAAAGTTGGTATTTTGTACATCTGAAAAATCTTTGTTCAAGTTTGTGACATAGAAAAATTGTTATAGTATAGATTGGGAATCCGCACTCACAGTCTCATATCCAACCCAGAGAAAATTGCCTGTTTCTAATGTATGAAAATATATTTTCATATGTAAGATAGAGAAATTTCTATATTTCATCTATAAAATAGTCCGCACCCTGATTCTTGTATACAGGAGGGAATAAACAGTGTGAATTGTGTATTTAAAAATCTGTCCCCAGATTTTCAGATGTGACATAGAGGAGATTGCATATCATAATATTACACAAAGAAAACTCTCTGTACCATAAATCTTAAAACATGGATGCAGATTCTCATATGTGATATAAAGAATATTCCATGTTTCATATATATGAAACAGTGCACCCAGATTCTTATACACAGAAAATTCTATGTTTATTAATCATGAAAAGCTGCACACTGATTCTCCTATGGGATATAGATACATTTCCATAATTAATATATATGAAAATCTGCAGTCTGCCCTTAATATACAGAACAGAGAGAATCTATATGTGAAATGTGTAAAAACCAATACCCTCATATATCATAAGTAGAAAATTCCGTATTTCCTAGACACAAAAATCTTCACCTAAGTTTCTCTGGATGATAGAGAAAATCTCATTTCAGATAAATATATTATAAAAATTTGAAGCCAGGGTTTCATATATAACATCAATAAAATTCATACTTAACACTGAAAAAATATGCACCCAGATTCTCTCACGGTACATTTAGAAAATTCCATGTTTCATATGAATGAATATCTGTACACTTATATTTCATATATGTGCAGTATTGAATTTTCCCAATGTCATGTATGAGAATTTGGGTGCAGATTTTTACATGTATGAAAATATGCATCCAGATTTTCACATATTATAGAGGCATTTCTATATTTTGTGTATATTGTAATATATTCTATAATATATAATATTAATATTAGTAGTATGTAATATTTTCTCTTACTTTCATATATGACAGACAAGTTTCCATCTTTCATATATACATAGGAATATCCAGAGTCTAGATATTCCTATGTGACAGAGATACTTTAATAGTTCACTTATGTGAAAGTTTTACCCAGGCTTACATATTTGACAGAGAAAATTCCATATTTCATATATTTGAATATAAATCTGCATTCAGATTACCGTGTGTGACATTGAAAAAATTCCATATTTAATATATTAAAAAAATCTGTATGCAGATTCTCTTATGTGTCAGAAGGAAAATTCCGTGTATCATATGTGTGAAAATTTGCACCCAAATTCTGATACATGTCTCAAGGAAAATTCAGTATTTCATATATATGATTACCTGCACCCAGAATCTCATATATGACAGAGATAAGATATCACATTTTACATATATGAACACCTGTGCCCAGATTCACATGTATGACGTAAGTATGTCCATATTGTCTATATTTAAAAGTCTGAGTCGCGTTTCTCATGTGTGACAGAGGAAATTCTAAATTCAATATATACTGTCATCCGAACCCAGGTTCTGATAGGTGACATAAAATTCCACATTACGTATACGTGAAACTTTCATCACATTCTTTCATATGACTCAGAGAAAAATCTCTGTTTCACATATAGGAAAATCTGTGCCCAGATCTTTGTATGTGACAGACAATATTTCAAATTTCATGTATATGAAAATTCTCACTCAGATAATGTGTGTAAGATAGCAAAAATCCATATTTCACATATGTAAAATTCTCTGCTCAGGTTTTCATATGTGAACTCAAGTATATTCCATATAAAAATAACTAAAATGTTATAGCCAGATTCTCATGTATGGGATAGACAATTCATTGTTGCAAGTATATGAAAACTTATACCCAGATTCACACATACTATTGAGAAAATTCTTTACATTATAGGTATTATAATCTTCACCCAGATTCTGTGCTGAGTTTTTCACAAGTGACACAAGGAAATTCTATATATCCTCTATTTGAGAGTCTGCAGCCAGATTTGCATATGTAAGCAAGATTCTATTATGTGACATATAGGAAATTCCACATTTCATACCTATAATCAGCACTTAGATTTTCATATTTGGCATATATAAGATTCCATATTTCTTAACGTTCAGTTCAGTTCAGTTGCTGCGTCCTGTTCGACTCTTTGCGACCCCATGAACCGCAGCACACCAGGCCTCTCTGTCCATCACCAACTCCCGGAGTCTGCCCAAACCCACTTCTATTGTGTTGGTGATGCCATCCAACCATCTCATCCCCTGTCATCCATTTCTCCTCCTACCGTCAATCTTTCCCAGCATCAGGGTCTTTTCAAATGAGTCAGCTCTCCTCATCAGGTGGCCAGAGTTATTGGAGTTTCGGCCTCAACAATCTGTCCCCTCCAGTGAACACTCAGGACTGATTTCCTTTAGGATGGACAGGTTGGATCTCCTTGCAGTCCAAGGGACTCTCAAGGGTCTTCTCCAACACCACAGTTCAAAACCATCAATTCTTCGGCACTCAGCTATATATATATATCTGCATGCAAATTTCATAAATGGCATAGAGAATATCTCATATAACCTACACAGAAAAATTTAGGTCAGATTCTCATATAGGACATAGATAATATTCCTTCTGTTATATATGTGAAATATGCACCCTGACTTTCATATTCCATCCCTTATATATAAATAATAATCTTCATCCAGATCCCATATGTGGCATAGAATGTTTCATATTTCATATAAATATAATGTATGCAGAAATACTCATATTTGGAATGCAGGCAAGTATACATTTCATGCAAATGAAAATCTGCCATCATATTACCATATATAACTTAGAGGAGCTTTCCTATTTCATATATGAAAAGATACACTAGGTGCCTCTCATAGATGACATAGGGAAAATTCCCAATTTCGTATATATGAAAATATGCCCCTAGTTTCTCATATTGACAGGAGGAAAATCTATAATATATATTAAAATTTACATCCAGATTCTCAGTTGGTAAAGTGGTAAAATTCCATATTTCATATACCTTAATGGCTGCATGTAGATTATTATATATGACACAGAAGAAATTCCATATTTTTATATAGGATAATTTGCACACTGATACTCATATTTGATTTAGGGAGAATTTGATATTTCATATATGTGAAAATCAGTGCCCAGATTTCCACATGCTACCTAGAGAAGAGGGAATATTTCAAATATTTGAAAAACTGTGTCTTGTTCTTGTATGTGAGACACGAAAATTCCAAATGTTAAGTATAAAACTTGTGCATACAGATTGTCAAATGTAAGGCTGTGAAAATTACATATTTTCACTTAAATAAAACTCTACATATGTATTTGCATATGTAACAGAGAAGACCTCATATATTATAAATTAAAATCTATACTAAAGTTGTCATAAATGTCATAGAGAAAAATCCATACATTACTATGTGATTATCAGTGGTCCATATTATGCTTGTGACATAGAGAAAATTCCATATGACCTGTACGGAAAAATCTGTGTTCAGATTTGCATTTGTGACATGGAGGAAATTCTCCATTTCATAAGCATTAACATGTGGACTGATTCTATATATACCATCAGGAAAACTGATGACCAACCTAGACAGCATATTAAAAAGCAGAGACACTCCTTTGCCAACAAAGGTCTGGAGAGTCAAGGCGAATGGTTTTTCCAGTAGTCACGTATGGATGTGAGAGTTGACACCTGTCGACTCTAAAGTAAGCTGTAAAGAAAGCTGAGCACTGAAGAACTGATGCTTTTGAACTGTGGTGTTGGAGAAGACTCTTGTGAGCCCCTTGGACTGAAGGGATTGACGGCAGGAGGAGATGGGGGACGACAGAGGATGAGATGGTTGGATGGCATCACCGACTCAATGGACATGAGTTTGGGTCAACTCCGGGAGTTGGTGATGGACGGGGAGGCCTGGTGTGCTGCAGGCCACGGGGTTGCAAAGAGTCGGACATGACTGAGTGACTGAACTGAACTGATTCACGCATATTGAATATGAAATTTTCATATTTTCATAAAATCAGGGTTAAGGTTGTCATTATATGAAATATATAGTTTTAACTATAATGATTACAAGAATCATGGTGCAGATTTTCATTTTACATGGTGATTTCTCTGTATCAGCTATAAGGATATGATGTTTATGTTATATATAAGCATCTGAGTGTGTATTTTAAGACATGTGAAATACGAAAATTTATATGTTACATAGGAGAACCCAAGTGCAAAATATTATACTATAAAACATGGACTATCCCATGGATGATAGAAAAGAATCTGGTTAAAGATTTGCATATACAAGAAATTTAGAATGCCATCTATATCACATGAGCATCTGGAATCAGATATTCGGGTGTATGAAATAATGCAATTTTATTTTTGTCACATAAAAATCACAACACAAATTTTAAGATATATTAAATACTAAATTTCTGTATGTGAGATATTCGAACATGGGTGCAGCGTGTTAAATATATTTAGTATGGCATTAGGGTTTCCCTTGACACTTGAGAGTCCCTTGGACTGCAAGGAGATCCAGCCAGTCCATCGTAAAGGGGATCAGTCCTGGGTGTTCATTGGAAGGACTGATGCTGAAGCTGAAACTCCAATACTTTGGCCACCTCATGCGAAGAGCTGACTCACTGGAAAAGACCCTGCTGCTGGGAGGGACTGGGGGCAGAGGGTGAGATGGCTGGATGGCATCACCGACTCAATGGACATGAGCTTGGGTAATCTCCAGGAGTTGGTGACGGACAGAGATGCCTGGCGTGCTGCGAATCACGGGGTCACAAAGAGTTGGACACGACTGAGCAACTGAACTGAACTGAGGGTTTCCCTGATAGCCCAGTTGTTAGAGAACCTGCCTGCAATGCAGGAGGTTGGAGTTCAGTTCCTGGGTAGAGAAGATCCCCTGGAGAAGGGAAAGGCTACCCAGTCCAGTATTCTGGCCGATAGAATCCCATGAACTCTGTGGCCCACGGGGTAGCAAAGAGTCAGACACAACTCAGCAACTTTCACTTCACTTAGAACATCAATTGATGTTAACTGGGAAGGTTTACTTTTGACTCTCAATTCTCACTCATTGATCTTTGTTTATCCTCTTGCTAATACAACACTGTGCTGCTTATTGTCCTGATCACCTGACTGACTTTCATTTTCACTTTCAATATGGTATTATCTAGATGTCACATGTGATACGCTGCTGCTGCTGCTGTTAAGTCGCCTCAGTCGTGTCTGACTCTGTGCGACCCCGTAGACGGCAGCCCAGCCGGCTGCTCTGTCCCTGGAGTTCTCCAGGCAAGAATGCTGGAATGGGGCTCCATTTCCTTCTCCAATGCATGTGTGCATGCTATATTGCTTCAGTCGTGTCTGACTCTGTGCGACCCTATGGACAGCAGCCCACCAGGCTTCTCTGTCCGCAGGATCCTCTAGGCAAGAATCCTGGAGTGGGTTGCCCTTTCCTTCTCCAATTCATGTGTGCATGCTAGGTCGTTTCAGTCATGTCCAAGTCTGTGTACCCTATGGACAGCAGCCCACCAGGCTCCTCTGTCCACAGGATTCTCTAGGCAAGAACTAGTGGGGTGGGTTGCCATTTCCTTCTCTGCAATATGATGTATGTGGATACAAATATTTATACGTGAGTGATAAGGAATTTCCCTTCTCTCACACACTTAAAATTGGCTAAGATTTTAATATAACATACAAAACATGCAATTTCAGTGTATTCCCAATGAAAATCTCAGCTCATATTTTTATATATAGTTTAATGCATAATTTTCTCTCTGTCATACACAAAAAAATATACATTATTATCCACCCACATTTATCTTATCTGAGCTTCTGGGGTGGTTCAGCTGGTAAAGAAACCGCCGGCGATACAGGACACCTCCATTTGATCCCTGGGTCAGGAAAGATCCCCTGGGGAAGGGAATGGAGATTTGCTCTAGTGTTCCTGCCTGGAGAGTCCAAAGGGCAGAGGAACTTGGCAGGTCATGGGGTCGCAACGAATAGGACATGACCGAGTGACTGAACAACATTCGATCCAAAATTTGCACAGCTTATGGCAATGAAACATCAAGATGATAGTAACAATAATGACACCATCTTGGCAGGAAATTGTAATTGCACACTTTAATATATATGAGATACAAGTTTTTCTCCATGACACCTATGGAAATCTGAATGCAGATATTTACCTGTATGAAATTTGGAATTTTGTTCTTGACCTGTATGAGGTTTGGGTTCAGATTCATGTATATGAAATATGGAATTTTCTATGTCAAATGTGAGAAATGCTGTACCTTTTCAGGTATATGTATATAAATGATACATGTATACATATAATAAATACATGTATATGTCCATATAGAGAAAGTATAAAATTTCTTGACATCATATTGAATATCTGTGTCCTCGTTTTCATATGCATGAAATATATAATCTTATACATGTTAAATATGTGTGTCTGGGTGCAGAGTTCCATACATAGGATATGTGACGATTTCTCTCTGTTATACAGGAGAATCTGGATGGAGATTACATATTATAGTCTATATAAGATACAGAATATTCTCTATATCATTTATGATAATTTGGATGCATATATGTATATATACATTTGAAACATGGAATTTTCTTTGTGTCACATATCAAAATCTATTTACCGATTTTTAGTTATATTAAATATAATATATACCTGATATATGAAATAGGGTTTTGTATGATTGTGAGTTGTTTTTTCAGTCAGTGATGGCTGACTCTTTGTGACCCCATGTACTGCCACACTCCAGGCTTCCCTGTCTTTCACTGTCTCCCTAGTGTGCTCAGACTCTTGTCCATTAAGTCAGTGATGCCATGCAACCATCTCATCCTGTCATCCCCTTCTCCTGCCCTCAGTCTTTCCCGGCATCAGAGTCTTTTCCAATGAGTCAGTTCTTCACATGAGGTGGCCAGAGTATTAGAACTTCAGCTTCAATCCTTCCAAAGAACATTCAGAAGAGTAGTGGTAGCTCATTGTTTTAATTTTCATTTCCCTAATTACATGACTGTGGAGTATCTCTTTATATGCTTTTTTGCCACCTCAGTTTTGCATCTGTAGTTCTTTGGTGCAGTGTCTGTCTAGCTCTTAGGTTCATTTTTTAGACTTAATCGCTTGTTTTCTTGTTGAGTTTTGAGAGTTCTTTGTATGTTTTGGATAATAGTCCATTATCAGGCTGTCTTTTGCAAATATTTTCTCCCAACTTATGGCTTATCTTCTCATCTTCTTAGAGATTTGTAACAAGAAATCACTTAATTTTTTTAATGAGTCACTTTAAAGAGAAATATTTGGGAAATGATAGTCAAAACGGTTGGAATGTGGCAAAACAAAAGAAACTATAGCCAAGGGACTCAGACACAAAGAGCCTGGTACACAGCTTTGCTCCCAAGCTCCGATACCTGGCAATTATTATGCCTATCTTACCATGTGAACAGTATTGGCAGCTATTGCTGATTTTCTTGCTTCTATAACTATGGCATATTGCTTTGGCTAATACTATTATTACTGTTAATTTTTGTAATGTATTATTTTGATGGACTTCAGTATTGCTTGTATCTGACTTGTTTCTCTGTGTCACCTCTGATTATCTAGGTGTAGATTTTCATATATATATGTATATATGTGACACAAGTTTTTCTAACTCATATATGACAATCCGGGTGCTGATTTCCACATGGATGAAATAAACAGTTGTCTCTGTGTTACATGTGATAATCTAGTCACAATGTTTCTTGAATATATGGAATTTTGTCTGTCATATATCAGAATCTGGGTACAACTTATCATATTATGACATATAGAGTGTACACTATTCACATAAAAGAATTAGAACCAAGATTTTCATGGGAATGTCATATAGCATGTTCCGCATGTCATAGATAAAAATCGGGTGAACTAAGAAACATAAACTTTTATATATGCAACTCTTGGGCCATTATTATTACTGTTATCTTAATATTTAACTGGCATAAGTTGTGAAAAATTTGGAGAGGATGTTGTTGTTTAGCTCAGCCACGTGTGACTCTTTGTGACCCAGTGGGCTGTAGCCCACCAGGCTCCTCTGTCCATGGGATTCTCCAGGCAAGAACACTGGGGCAGGTTTCCATTTCCTTCTCCACGGGATCTTCCTGACGGGGATGAAACGGACGGCTCCTGCCTTCACAGTGGATTCTTGACTGGCTGAGCCACCATGGAAGTCCAGATAGGATGGATGCTGGTGGATAATAATGGCTCCCTGGCAGAGAGGGGAGGGGTCGACTCAGGAGCCTCTGCCTCAGAACCAGAGGAATGCTTCAGGGTCGGTGCCTGTCGGCCACAAGTTCCCAGCGCACTCAGGTTATGGACCCACGCTGCGTGGCACCTGTCCTGCCCCTGAAGCTCGCTCTGACCGTCGTGGCGGCAGTACCCTGGGCTCCCTGTTGGGAGGAAAGGGTGCAGGAGACCTAGTGTTGTATGGAAGTGGGAGGGCGGTATGAGGGTGGAGGTGTGAGAGCCAGGCATTGAGATGGGCTGAGAGATGCAGCACATCCAACAGAAATAGTGGGAGAGAGGCGGAGGTGCTGGAGCTAAGGAAGGCACACTCAGCAACACCAGGTAAGAGGGAACAGGGTACACGCAGCCGTTGGGGCTCTGGCAGTGTGGAGGGGTGTGAGGAAGGAGCAAGTGCTTGGTTGGGGTAGGGTGCCAGATGGAACACAAATCCAAGATGCCCAGTTAAATTTCAGAAAAATAACCAATACTTAGGAAACATACATGTGTCCCCAGTGTTGCATGGGTCGTGCCCATATTAAAAAGTTCTGATTATTCTCCTGAAGTTACAATCTAACTGGGCATCCTGTAATTTTATCTGGCAACACTAGCTGGAGAGGTGAGAGGTGGGAGTAGGGAGTATGGGCTACTGTTGCGGGAGCGGGGTGGGAGGAGGGGGTTTACAAGGCAAATGGAGTGGGTTTTGAGAAGCCCAAGGAAGGCCTTGAAGTGGAGGTACAGTGACACCAGAGAGAGGACACCAACTGGGTGGCCCCTGGACTTTTGCTTGTTAGATAAATGGCACCCCACCCCAGCCAAAGCTGGGGATGTGGCAGAAACAGGCTCAAACTTGGACAGGTGGGTGGGGCTGTGGGGTGGCAGTTCCTGATGCATAGGGCGGTAATGCATCACTGTGGTCTCAGTGCCAGACTGTGGCCATAGGTACCAGGGTCTAGGGCGTACGTTTTAGCCAGACACCCCCCATCCCCCACCAGCAGCGTGGTATCCCCCACGTTCTGAACTTAAGAGTCCAATTTTGTTCAGTCACTGGTGGAGATGATTCCATTTTTGTTTTTATCTTTTTAAGAAAGTGCTTTATATATTTATTTCTGGCTGCAATTCGTCTTCAGTAGTTGTGGCACTATCGGTTAGTGCTTTGAGCAAAAGTGGGACCCGCGTCCACTTCACTGGCAGGTGGAATCTTAACTACTGGACCGCTAGGGACGTCCCCTATCTTTTTTAAATTCTAGGAACAATCTTTTCACACCCACTGGAGTAGTCGTTGTTCAGTTGCTTCTGACTTTTTGCTCACCTGTGGACTCTTGAACCTCCAGGCTTCCCTGTCCTTTGCTGTCTCCCAGAGCTTGCCCAAATTGAATGGCCACGACTTGGTGATACCATCAAATCATCTCATCCTCTGTCATCCCCTTCTCCTCCTGCCACCAGTCTTTCCCCACAGCAGGGTCTTTTCCAAGGAGTCGGCCTCTTCACATCAGATGGCCAAAGTATTGGAGTTTAAGCTCCAGCAACGGTCCTTCCAATGAATATTAAATATTAATATTCAGGGATATCTCCCACTGGAAATGAAAATCTAAATTCTGTCACCATGACAAGTAGATATGATTTAACTTTGTCAGGGAGAAGAGGGATTATTTTTGTTTCTTTGTTTGTTTGACTGTGGCAGGTGTCAGGGAGTGCAGTGGTAAAGCATCTGCCTGCCAATGCAAGAGATGCTGGAGACAGAGGTCAGAAAGCTCCCCTAGAGGAGGAGACGGCAACACACTCCAGTATTCTTCCCTAGAAAATTCCACGGATTGAGGAGCCTGGTGGGCTCCAAGTCCATGGGATTGCAAAGAGTCAGACATGACTGAGAGACTGAGCATGCAGATCTTAAGCAGGTCTTATTGGCTGGAGGCGGAATCTTCCTTGTTGTGTCTCTTGGAATATTTCTCTGTGGGAAGATTCATGGGGTCAGAGCCAGGCTCTCTAGATGTAGTAAGTAGCTTAGTTTCAACTGGACATATGGGATCTTTTGTTCCCCAACCAGAGATTGAACTCACATCCCTTGCATTGTAAGGCAGATTCTTTACCTCTGGACCAGCCGGAAAGTCCTGAGAAGAATGGTTGACTGAACCCCTCTACCTGGAGACCTGAGGCGAGCTTCCTTCAGGAACTTATACTTTAAAGAGAGCACCATTAAAGAATTCAAAATTGAAGGCACCTAGCGTTTACTGGGCCTTCCCTGGTGGCTCAGTGCTAAAGAATCTGCCTGTAGTGCAGATGCATGTTCCATCCTTGGGTCAGGAAAATTCTCTGAGGAAATGGCAACCCACTCGAGGATTTTTGCCTTGGAAATCACATGGATAGCGGAGCCTGATGGGCCACAGTCTATGGAGTTGTAAAAATTTGGATACATCTGAGCAACTGAACAACACCACTTGCTGAGCAACAGTGTACTCTGTGAGCTGAGTGTCTCATTCAGTGTGATTTCTGGTTCTCTGCCCTGTAGTAAGGTCTGTGCTCAGCTGATGGGAAGAATATAGCTCAGAGAGGTGTGGGCTTTGGCCAGCCAAGGTGACCCAGGAGGATTTGGAGACGGGCGATCCCCTTGCTTCTAACTCCGTGCTTCTTGCCACAAATTTAAGTGGCAAATGGTGGGAATCCAGGTAACACAAAGGAAAAAGTAATTTTGGATGTGCGTGTGTGCTCAGTCACGTCTGACTCTCTGAGACGCTATGGAATGTAGCTCACCAGTGTCCTCAGTTCATGGGATTCTGCAGGCAGGAATACTGGAGTGGGTGGTCACTTCCTTCTCCAGGGGGTCCCCCGAACCCAGGGATTGAACTCAAGTCTCCTGAGGCTCCTACATTGCAGGCGGATTCTTCACCCACGGAGCTACCTGGGAAGCGCAATTTTGGATGTGGTGTCTTCCTAAATCATGGCAAATGAGATCCCTCCAGATTAAACTCACAGCAGGACTCTGTTAGGAATGCTTTTGAATTCGTCTGCTTACCAAGCAGAGAGCACTTGTAGCCTTTAAGTCATTCAGAATGTGGGACCGAGGTTCTTGGTGGAGCTGCATCCACAGCGCCCCCCGCCCCGCCCACCACCCTGTCACAGTGCAGGAATCGAGGCTCAGGAAGCGGAATAGGCAGAGCAGCCCATGGTACTTTCCCACAGTTTCACCCAAGCTCACGGAATCACACGATATTATCAACTCCCCAGAGGTTCCAACTGTATGAACAGCTCGGGCTGGTGAGCCCAGCAGCCTCAAAGCTTCGGCTGTTTCTTTCAGAAGGCATCAAAAAGGCAGAAGGTCTATGATCTCCCCTCTTGTCTAGGACGAGACGAGCCAAGGCATCTTGAATAGACCCAGGGAAAGGTCAATTTTCTGCCTCCTGGGCTAGAAGAGCAGAAAGGAGACATGAGGACCTGTTAGGAGGCAAGACATATACATATATGTATATACATATAATTTCTGAGTGATTTGGGTGATAGGGTTGACTGACTTCAACAACTGGTTGTGGTAAGGAGAGATGTTGAGGGCAGCTTTAAAAGTCCAGTAACATATACTGAATGCTTATGTGCCCAGAGGAACTGTTTTACATGCCTGTTTTAAAATTAATTTTTAAAACTTTTACTTCAGGTGGTTTAAGGTAATTGTCTCCTTTAAGCCTTATAACAGCCCAGTGGAGTAGGCAGTGTTATCATGCCCATTTTAGAGATGAGGCAAGCAGACAAGAAGCGGTGATACCTAGTTCCAACTTGCTTGGCTATGAAGCAGCAAGATAGATCTTGCATTTGAAACCAGGCAGTCACTAGTGGCTCAGACAGTAAAGAATCTGCCTGCAACATAGGAGAGCCTGGGTCAGAAAGATTCCCTGGAGAGGGGCATGGCAACCCGTTCCAGTATTCTTGCCTGGAGAATCCCATGGACAGAGGAGCCTGGTGGGCTATAGTCATGGTATCGCCAATAGTGGGACACCACTGAGCAACTGACACTCACTTTTACCTTTGCAGTCTGGCTCCAGATTATGATACCATAGGGTGGCTTGAGAATGGGAGGGGCTGGAATCTATTACGGCAGGGAAGTTGATCCCACAGCTGAAATGGGAGAACTTGACATCACCCACCTTCAATTCAGTTATATTGCTGGCTACCTGCTGGGGACCCAGCTCAGCTGGGAGCGGTAACGGTCAGAGGGGGACTCTGGTTCCCCTCTTATATTCCTATTTTCGGGAGAGAGGGTGGAAGTGGAAGAAAAACAAACAGTCTCAGTCAGTGCAAACACGAGGCTTGGAAATGATCGGTGAGAGCTGGGTGGAGGAAAGGAGAGGATGGAGCTGGAGCGGCTAGTAAATTCTTAAAGGGTAGACTCCATTGCCACATATTTTTCAAGTTCCCTACTGAATGTTTCAATTATTTTATGCCCTTTAATTCTCAGTTCAATCCTGGAAGAATCGAAGCCCCTATTTACGCACTAATGTTTTCATTGTAGTAGTCAGTACATTGAGGGTTGTGACAGACTCGTATTCAGTTCAGCTCAGTGACTCAGTCGTGTCTGACTCGTTGCAACCCCCATGAACTGCAGAATGCCAGGCCTCCCTGTCCATCACCAATGCCCAGAGTCCACCCAGACCCACGTCCATTGTGTTGGTGATGCCATCCAGCCGTCTCATCCTCTGCCGTCTCCTCCTCCTGCCCTCAATCTTTCCCAGCATCAGGGTCTTTTCAAATAGTCAGCTCTCTGAGTCAGGTGGCCAAAGTATTGGAGTTACAGCTGCAACATCAGTCCCTCCAGTGGACACCCAGGACTGATCTCCCTTAGGGTAGACGAGTTGGATCTCCTCACAGTCCAAAGGACTCTCAAGAGTCTTCTCCAACACCACGGTTCAAAAGCATCAATTCTTCTGTGCTCAGCTTTCTTGATAGTCCAACACTCACATCCATACATGACCACTGGAAAAACCATAGCCTTGACTAGACAGACCTTTGTTGGCAAAGGAATGTCTCTGCTTTATAACATGCTGACTAGATTGGTCATAACTTTCCTTCCAAGGAGCAAGCATCTTTTAATTTCATGGCTGCACTCACCATCCACAGTGATTTTGGACCCCAGAAATATAAAGTCAGCCACTGTTTCCATTATTTCCCCATCTATTTGCCACGGAGTGAAGGGACCAGATGCCATGATCTTCGTTTTCTGAATGTTGGGCCGTAAGCCAACTTTTTCACTCTCCTCTAGCACTGTCATCAAGAGGCTCTTTAGTTCTTCTTCACTTTGTGCCATAAGGGTGGTGTCCTCTGCCTATCTGAGGTTACTGACATTTCTCCCGGCAATCTTGGTTCCACCATGTGCTTCATCCAGCCCAGCATTTCTCATGCCGTGCTCTGCATATAAATTAAATAAGCAGGGTGACAATATACAGCCTTGACCTACTTCCTTTTCCTATTTGGAACCAGCCTGTTGTTCCATATCCAATTCTAACTGTTGCTTCCTGACCTGCATACAGGTTTCTCAAGAGGCAGGTCAGGTGGTCTGCCATTCCCATCTCTTTCAGAATTTTCCACAGTTGTTGTGATCCACAGAGTCAAAGGCTTTGGCTTAGTAAATAAAGCAGAAATAGATGTCTTTCTGGAACTCTATGCTTTTTTGATGATCCATTGGATGTTGGCAATTTGATCTCTGGTTCCTCTGCCTTTTCTAAAACCAGCCTGAACATCTGGAATTTCATGGTTCACGTATTTCTGAAGCCTTGCTCGGAGAATTTTGAGCATTACTTTACTAGTGTGTGAGATGAGTGCAATTGTGCGGTCCTTTGGGCATTCTCTGGGATTACCTTTCTTTGGGATTGGGATGAAAACTGACCTTTTCCAGCACTGTGGCCACTGCTGAGTTTTCCCAATTTGCTGCCATATTGAGTGCAGCAGTTTCACAGCATCATCTTTTAGAATTTGAAATAGCTCAACTGGAGTTCCATTGCCTGCACTAGCGTTGTTCATCGAGTCGTATTACTTAACCTCAGAAAGGAAAGTATGGGTACGGAAAACAATTCATGGGTTCTGGCTTCACACACAGCTGGATCCAGGGACTCCAAGGATGTCAGCAGAACTCCCCACCTTTTAGCTCTACTTGTGTTAGCTTGCATCTCAGGCACACTGTCACCTGAGTGTTGACAAAAATAGTACTCAGTAACTCCAACTTGGTGTCCTAGTGGAATGGCAGGTCATCTTCCTAGTTATTCCAGTCAAACCCCTCGGGATGGTTCTCACAGGCCCGTTTTGGGATGCATGCTCGTTCATGACCCAATAAATCCCGGCCCTAGGGTGAAGGAGTATGTCAATTGGTCATGTCTGGGTCACATTCTCAATCCCTGGAACAAGAATGTGAGGTCAGGTTTGTCCAAAGTATGTGGACTGAGTGTGGAGAGGGTGGTTCTTCAAAAGCAAGCCAAAGGTGTGTTACCAGAAGATGGGGGGTGAGGAGGCTGGGACAGCACTGACAGCTCCCCACTTCTGTGGGGGCCCCTGCATTTCAAGTAAAGTGAAAGTGTTAGTTGCTCAGTCCTGTCTGACTCCTTGTGACTCCAGAGACTGTAGTCCACCAGGCTCCCTCTGTCCATGGGATTCTCCAGGCAAGAATATTGGAATGGGTTGCAGTGCCCTCCTCCAGGGGACCTTCTCAACCCAGGGATGGAACCCAGGTCTCCTGCACTGCAGGTGGATGCTTTAGCATCTGAGCCACCAGGAAAGACCCAAAGTCAAAGTGTGCTGAGACATCAAGTAGGAGGAGGAAGCAGGGCCTAAGTGTAGATACATTGCAAGAACACTTTGATTTTCAACCACTGGACTTGGGTGTCTCTGATTCTCTATCACAGAAGACCTTTTGTGAAACCACTTCAACAGGAGACAGGAACCACTACAGAATTTCAGGTGACAGGCCAGAAATGCATTTCAGAAACAAATTTTTGGTAGAAGTTGAGGAGGATGGATGGTCAGGGAAGTGGGCAGGGAAGTTCAGAGAAGAAATGGGTTGAGATTGTCCAGAAAAGCATTTCCTTATGGGCCTGGGTCAGTTGGAGATGGGGAAGAAGGATGCAAGGGGACTGTGTGAAGTTTAGTCTGGCTCCAGCAGGCATGACTTGCATGATGTTATTTGGGTGCCCAAGGCTGGAAGGGCAACTGCAAAACCCTTTTCAGCTGTGCTGATAGGCTAGAACTCCTTTAATTGGAAAAAGGGGGAATGGGCTTTGTTTTGAGAAACACCGCCATCTGGTGGTACCTTTCTGCAATGACAACTATTTCCTCTGTTACTATGGCATGATGCGCTCACTCAGCGCTCAATGACTCATTACTTACTTGGTCCCTGTATGTCAGGCAGTGTGATTGATTCGGGAACTCAGGTGGGGACAAAGCCTCTGCATCCATGGAGCTGACGTTCTTGTTTAGGAGGCTCACAAGCTATGAATAATCACATGACGGTACATCTATGATGTCATCAAGCAACATGGAAAGAATATGCCCAGAGCGGTGTCTGCCTAATTTGCTGCAAAATGTCTGACCTGCCTGGCAGGGGATCACTGAGATTTTGGTGCTTCCCCTTGGTCCAGGTTCCTGGCCGGTGCCTGAATATGGTGTGCAGTTCCCTGCCAGGTTGTCCAGCCACTGTTTGAACACTTCCAGTGACATGAAAATCTTTTTTTTTTTTTTTTCCTTTTCCTAGCAGGTTTCTTTCTTTCTTTCTTTTCTTTTTTTCTTTCTTTTTTTTTTTTTTTTTTACTGTATGTTACAGTCTCTATCTTGGACAAGTGCAGTCACATTTTTCTTGGTTTCCCTCCCTCTGTCCAGCCCCCAGCCAGCAGCAAGAGACATCCTGTTAAAACCTCAAATAATGATAATGTCTCTTCTCTGCTCGAAACTTGGAAATGGCTTTTGTTTTCTTAATAATGAAAACAATATTTTTGCTTGCACTGAGTCTTCGTTGCTCTGTGTGGGCTTTCTCTATTTGTGAGCAGGGACTTCTCACTTCTGTGGCTTTTCTTCCTATGGAGAACAGACCATAGGGTGCTTAGGCTTCATTAGTTGTGACTCTCAGGCCCTGGAGCATGGGCTTAGTAGTTGTAGGGGGCAGGCTTAGTAGTTGTAGGGGGCAGGCTTAGTTTTTCCATGGCTTGCGGAATGTCCCCAGACCAGGGTTGAATTCCATGTCCCCTGAATTGGCAGGTGGATTCTTATCCACCAGGGACCACCAGGGAAGTCTGGCAATGGTTTTTCTTCATGCTTAGAATAAAATCCAATGTCCTTTCAATAGTCATCAAGGCGCTGTAACTCCCTCTCCCTCTGACATCATTTCTCACCCCTTTTCTTCTGGCTTTTCATTCTCTAGCCACACTGGGCTCCTCACTGTCCCTACAGCATCTAAACTGGACCCTGCCTCAGGGCCTTTGCACTGCCTGTTGTCTGTGCCTGGAACATGGCCCCTAAGACACCTACACAACCTCCTCTCTCACATCCTTTGATCTTCTTTGTCATGTAGGTCCTCCCTGATCCCTCAGTCTGAAATAGTTTATCACCCTACCCCACCACTCTTATTCTGTGTTGGAATTATGCTCTGTTTATCAGAGCGTGGATCACTAGTTGAAATTAAGTCATATATTGTGCTCTCTCTTTCTTTCTTTGGCCCTTCTCTGCAACCTGAAGGATCTTGTTCCCCAACAGGGACCAACCTGTGCCCCTGCAGTAGAAGCACACAGTCCTAACCACTGGAACTCTGGGGAAGTCCTTGTATTGTGTCTTGCCTCTTTCCTCCACTGAATGTCAGCTCCTCCAGGGCGGGGGCTTTTTCTGCTTTGCTCTTCAGTCTTCCCGGCCCCTGGGTTAGTAACTGGCACTTAGTAGACCCTAAATAGTTGTAGAATAAAACAGAGAGTCCCCTGTCATACTGAGTATTTACTGCCTTCCCAATGATTCACGTCGATCATCATAGGAATCCTGTGAGACTGCAGTTGGAATCCAAACTTGACAGACTCCAGCATCTTAGTTCACCTCATAAATTCGGTCTTCTTCAGCCCCACTTGCCTCTTCTGTGAGATGTATTTGACAACAGTGCAAATGTGTGTGTGTGTGTGTGTGTGTGTTGGGGTGTTGGAGTCCTGGTGAGCAACAGATGCTATGCCCAGAAGAGCTAAATGGAGCAGAATTTGATAAGGGCTCTATTTTTGATGGCGGGGGCAGGGAGAAAGGAGGAAAGTGTGTTTTAGGAGCCTGATGAGGGCAGGACCCATGGCTGAAACCAGCCCCTCCCCTCCATGCAGGAGTGAGAGTGAGGCATGTGTTGGCAGGGAGGGGAGTGATAAACACCTGTACCGTACCGTCTCCCCTGCAGGTCTCCTCATTGGCTGAACTCAGTCAGCAGTCAGGGGGCCATGTAGCCTCTGTGATGCACAGAGATGGATCCTAAAGTTGTTGTGAAGTCTGGTCCAGCACCGGTGACACAATTGATGTTGTTTTAGGGGGATGTTGAAAACAATAGTTGATTGTTAAGCCCTGATACATGATTTCCTCCCTCCCTGGTTCCCTCCCTCCTTCCTCTGAGCATTTCAGATCTGCTAAGTGCTGAGAAACCTGTATGCAGGTCAGGAAGCGACAGTTAGAACTGGACGTGGAACGACAGACTGGTTCCAAATAGGAAAAAAAGTACGTCAAGTCCGTACATTGTCACCCTGCTTATTTAGCTTACACGCAGAATACATCATGAGAAACGCTGGGCTGCAAGAAGCACAAGCTGGAATGGGAGATCCATGCAAGATGTATACAATTTCCTGAGGTGCCAGAAGCAACACTGTCTCTTTATAGCACAATCACCTCCTTCCCTGAGTTCAAGAATGCACACTTTTGTTTTTCTTCACATTTTCAAGTTGCTGAGCTAGGACATGTGTCCTTGCTATTGAGAGTTGCCATGAGGATAGACCTGATGTGCCTTGGTCTCTGTGGTGTCTCCAACAGCTAACACAGTGACTGACTCACATGAGATGCTTGGTAAATGTTTGTGGGATGAGTGATTAATTCTGATGGTTGTATTGCCCTGTATGTGCTTGAGTGTGTGTGTGTGTGTGTGTGAGTGACTGTCAGTGTGCCTCAAGAAAGACCTGACATTTTCCTATCAAGAAATTTGCTCCCTGGGTAAAGCTATAAAATTCAAATCTGTCCTGGCCAGCCCAGAGCACTGCTACTATTTAACATCAGGAAAAGATACAGAGTTTTCTTTCTGTTCTGCTGTCCTAGAGTTCCAGAGGGGAAATGCTTGCTGAAATGATAGGTCTTAGCCATTTGGGCCTCAGTCCTCATGTCTGTGAAATGGGATTGGTGTTCTCTGTCCAACCTCTTTTGAAAGAAACTTGCTGAGGAAGAAAGAGAGTTTTGGAGTAGTGGAAAATGCCAGAAGCATCAACGGCCAAAACTATTTGTCTTGCCAAAAACAACATGCAAGCTCCCTTTACCAAGCCCTCTCATGTCTTAGAGGGAAGAGAGAGAGAGGAAGAGCTTAAATTTATAAATTGAATGAAAAAAAAAGACAATTGAATTCAGCAAGTTTTATGGCGCCTAATGTAGTAAAGACTCAGCTGATCACACATAGCAAAACCCAAGTCACTTCAGCAAAAATTGAAAACTGTTGGCCCTTGTAGCTGAAAAGTCCATGGTAGATTTAGTTTCTTGCTATCTCTTGCTTAGACTGTTACTTACATGAGAGCAGAGACCATGTCTGTCTTCAGGATTCACCCTAAACCCCTGGGGACCAGGCAAAAAACAACCAACAAATCCATAAACAAGAACGCTTGTGAGGGTGAAAAGGATATGAAGAAAAGAAAACAATCAGGTGTGAGAGTGAAGGAGTAGGGTCAGGTAACAGCATTCTCATTCTCGAGGGAGTCACGGAAGGTGTCTCGAGGACATGACACTTGAGCTAAGGCCTGAATGATGGCAGAGGTCAGCCACGTGCAAAGGCCCTGAGGTGAGAACGAGTGTGATGTCTCGTATTATCAGCGAGGAGGCCATGTGACTGCCGTGGGTGAGTGAAAGCAGAGAGAGATGAGCCCGGAGAGGCGGGCATGAGCCAGACACAAGCCATAAACATCAGGGTTTATTCTAAGTGCTGTGGACAACCATGGGGTGGGGAGCATGAAACAGGAAGAGCCCTGTGACCTGGTTTATGTGTCACGATGACAAGTCTGGCTGCTGCTTGGAGAACAGGCAAGAGGAGGGGGAAGGGAGAGACAGGGGAACCAACACAGAGGTGAGTGAAGTAGCTCCCTCTTTCTGACCCTGTGGGCTGTAGCCTACCAGGCTCCTCTCTCCATGGGATTCTCCAGGCAAGAATTCCAAGCGAAAGAAGAAAAATGGGTTGGAATGAGATGAGAAGACGTGTGCTTAGGGATGGCAGTAAAGCTGAGAGGCCTTGCTCACAGGTTGGACAAGGGCTGAGGTGGAGAGTGAGGAGTCAAGAGAGACTCCAGGCCTCTGCCTGACCTGGGTGATGGTGCTGCTCTCTGTGATGGGCAACATAGGGAAGATGAAGAATCCATCCTTCTGTCCAGGGCGTCTGGGGTCTGAGATGTCTAGCACGCTCCCGCGACGATACCAAGAGTGTGTTAGTCCTTCAGTCATGTCCGACTCTTGCAAGCCCCATGGACTGTATAGCCCACCAGAGTCCTTTGTCCATGGGATTCTCCAGGCAAGAATACTGGACTGGGAAACCAATCCCTTCTCCAGGGCATCTTCCCAACCCAGGGATCGAACCCAGTCTCCTCCATTACAGGCAGATTCTTTACCGTGTGAGCCACCAGGGAAGCCTGATGAGGCCAAACTGTCAGGCAAATACATAAGCATTCGTAACTCTGATGGAGTAGAAATACAGATACATAGTAGGGGCTTTGTCCACCTTGGCTGTACCTAAGACTCAGAGCCAGGTGTTTAGGGGGGACCATTTTCTTTGAGTTCAAGTCCATAACTTCAGAACCTTTCCCCCTCTGCTATTCCTCACTGACCCCAAAGTGAAAGGTGCACCTCTTAGAAAAGGATCTTAATTACCAGCTGAGCTGCTCAGGGAAGGCAGTTGGTTGTGTGTTTTTTCTGTTTGTTTGCTTTTTTTTTTAAGTCTCTACAGTTTCTCTCTCTTTTTTTTTTTTCTTTCCCCAAATAGTCCCTAATGCCAGAAGCCCTGAAGGTACCTTGGCAGAATTGAAAGCATGGTACTCGATGGAGAAGTTAAGACGCACACAAGTGAAAACATATTGCTTGCTGGTGCCTGGGGGTGGGAGGGAGGGCTGTCAAAATCTGAAGAGCAGCCTCATGGCGTTCCCTAGAGAAACTGGGCAGAGGCGCGCTGCCTGCAGGAGTCCAGTGTGAGGCCTGGCTTCTGGGCTGATGGTTAAATGATGACATTTAGTGAACAAAGTCTGCTCCCTTTCTGTTTTGAGCCTGCAGTGCTGTTTGTAAATTAGGAGGTCAATTTCCACAATCAGCGGTGATTTATGAAGAATTTAGGATTCACCAGGCCCTACTCTTAAGTGCTGTGAATTCGGTGGGGAAAAAAAAGTAAAAGAAAAGAAAGAAAGAAACAGCAAGATCCCCCACCCTGGAGGCATTGACTTTCCAGTTGGGGAAACAGACCATAAACAATTGAGTATAAAATGTCAGATAAAGTGCTCCAAAGAGAGAGTAGTAGAGTCAGAAGAGATGGTTACAGCGGCTGTTTTACTTGGTATAACCAGACAAGTCTTCTCTGACATCAGAGTAGAGGCCTGAAGGAGATGAAACAGAGGACCATGTGCGTATCTAAGCAAAAAGGGTGCCAGACAGAGAAAATGGCAGTGCAAAGACGCTGGGGCATGGGCAAAGTTGCCAAGTTCCAGAACAGGAAGCAGAGGCCAGGGCAGCTAGAGCAAGAGAGCAGGAAAGATTGTGGAGGGCGGCTAGGGGGAGGGGACGACAGATCTTACGGCCCATGGTAAGGCTCCGGATAACATCCTGAGGCTGATGAGAAGCCACTGGATGATTTTGAGCAGGGGAGCAACATGACCTGACTCATGGTTCAGAGGCGCCCTCTGGCTGCCAGGTGGTGAAGACCAGTGAGGGCAATGGTGGAAGCAAGTGTTTTTGCATTAAATCAGTGATTGCAAGCCTCAAGGGTGAAAGTGCTCACAGCGGAGAATCCACGGGGAGGAAGAAGTGGTCAGAGACAAAATAGGTGCCAAGTTCACCTTTCCCTCAGGACATTCAGGATGTGCCTCCTGATTTTAGGGCAAACACCTGCTCATCAGTCCAGTCTGCCTTTGACTTCTGGCTCCACCACCTCCTGGCTGTGTGACCTGAGCATGTCGCTGCATCTCTTCGAATGTCAGTTTTCTCATCTGTTAAATGGGTAGCTGTAAAGGCCCTGCATTCCAGGTTTCTCATGATGATGGGAGATATATGGGCGCAACCAGCACAGAGCCTGCTCCCATGTACATGTTCACAGCTGGGCCTCTCCACCAGAGGGCCACATGTCCCACTGGGACAACCCCAGAATGGGATAACATGGTACAGGGGCAAACTGATTAACAATTGTTAGATATAAGTATTGTATGATGAGCTAGAAAATACAACTAGCTTACCCAATCCCCGATTTAACCATGATTTAGTAACAAAACATGTAATAGAGAGACATGGCAAAGAGATGACAGTGGTGGGTGACCTGGACCTCAGTTGACAGCCAGCTGTTGGGGCTTGGGCATACGTCTTGACAAGTACCTGGCCATTTTACCTTTGTGCAAGAACTTCTTTTGCAGTAAAGCCCAGGGCAGAGGACGCTCACCTGAAATGTCAGCTGGGCTGTTGGGGTGAGGGTGGAGTTTCGATTGAAATTCACACACCTGCGACTCTGGTGCAGTCAAGCCTCCTGGGCTCACAGAACTGCACGTGTGCTTCTGCCATGTGGGGTGCGGGGGTGGGGGGGCGGGCAGCAGCCAGCTCTGCATCCCAGTGAGTGCATGCTGGCGCTGGGAGGCAAGCCCTCTGGGATGTGATTTCAGGTCTCAGTGTGCATCGGGGTGGTGATGCTGTTATTCTGTGCGCCCCCTGGGCAAAGAGGTGAGTGGGGCAGATCCTTCCTTCCCCACCTTCTTTTGCGGGGGAGAGTGACTTTGGAGATGGGAGGGAAGTGTAGGTTGTCACACAAAAGGGAAGAATTTTTGACTTCTAGCAGACGGGGCCAGAGAGGCCACATTACGCAGTACTTTGGACAGCCTTGTGCAACGAAGAACCATTCCACGCAAAACGCCAGGGGCACTCCATTGAGAAATGCTACCCAGAGTCCTTGTATTTATGTATCACCTAGCCAACCCTGCCACATTTACGAATTGCCTGGTGTTCAGCATGACCCAGGCCTTGACTTGAAAAAAAATATTTTTTTGTTGTTAGACTTATTTTTCTTTCTTCCTAATGTTTTAGAGGGTAAATGACTAGCGTATTGTGCAGATGAGAAGGGACGACATCCCCAGGTCCCCTAAAGGGCCCCTCGTGGCCCTTTCCTAGCCTCTCCCCGGTCTTCCACTTTTCTCCTGATTTCTGTCACCCCAGATCTCCAAACTCCTATAAATGGACTCATATAGAATGCAGCCTACCTTCTTTACTCACATGGATTTGGGGAAACTCCCCGGCTGTGGGGTAGACAGACAGTTCCTTCTGGGTAAAGCAAAATCTGAGTTCAGCGCACTCAGCTATTCTTTCGCAGCGCCCACAGCACCGACTATGCTGCCGGCTCAGCACCCGTGAAGCTGTGCTCGCCAGTGACCACCAGAGGTCACTGCGACACCGCCACTGGCCCGAACTGACCGCAGTTCAGTTCAGCTCGGCTCAGTAGCGTCGGACTCTTTAAGACCCCATGGACCGCAGCACCCGCACCCAAACCCATGTCCATTGAGTCGGTGATGCTAGCCATCTCATCCTCTGCCGTCCCCTTCTCCTCCTGCCCTCAATCTTTCCCAGCATCAGGGTCTTTTCCAGTGAGTCAGCTCTCCACATCAGGTGGCCAGAGTATTGGAGTTGCAGCTTCAGATGAACACCCAGGACTGACCTCCCTTAGGATGGCCTGGTTGGATCTCCTCACAGTCCAAGGGTTTCTCAAGAGTCTTCTCCAACACCACAGTTCAAAAGCACCAATCCTTCTGCACTCAGCTTGCTTTATAGTCCAACTCTCACATCCATGCAAGACCACTGGAAAAGCCATAGCCTTGACTAGACTGACCTTTGTTGATAAACTAATGTCTCTGATTTTCAATATGCTGTCTATGTTGGTCATAACTTTCCATCCAAGGAGTAAGCGTCTTTTATTTCCTGGCTGCAATCACCATCTGCAGTGATTTTGGAGACCAGAAAAGTAAAGCCAGGCAGTGTTTCCCCATCTGTTTGCCATGAACAACACAAAAGCCCAGAGATAAATCCACACACCTATGGATACCTTATCTTTGACAAAGGAGGCAATCATATACAATGGAGAAAAGACATCTATTGAACAAGCAGTGCTTGGAAAACTGATCAACCACTTGTAAAAGAATGAAGCTAGAACACTTTCTAACACCATACACAAAAAATAAACTCAAAGGGGATTAAAGATCTCAACATAAGACCACAAACTACAGCACCCCTAGAGGAACATAGGCAAAACACTCTCTGATGTAAATCACAGCAGGATCCTCTATGACCCACCTCCCAGGGTAATGGGAATAAAAACAAAAAATAAACAAATGGGCCCTAATTAAGCTTAAAGGCTTTTGCACAGGAGGAAAACTATTAGCAAGTTTTTGCACAGAAGGAAACTATAAGCAAGGTGAAAAGACAGCATTCAGAATGGGAGAAAACAATAGCAAATGAAGTAACGTACAAAGAATTAATCTCAAAAATATACAAGCAAATCCTGCAGCTCAATTCCGGAAAATTAAGCGACCCAATCAAAAAATGGGCCAAAGAACCAAACAGACATTTCTCCAAAGAAGACATATAGATGGCTAAAAAACACATGAAAAGATGCTCACCAACACTCATTATCAGAGAAATACAAATCAAAACCACAATGAGGTACCATCGCATGCCAGTCAGAATGGCTGCTATCCAAATGTCTACAAAAAATAAATGCTGAAGAGGGTGTGGAGAAAAAGGAACCCTCTCACACTGATGGTGTGAATGCAAACTAGTTCAGTCACTATGGAGTACAACGTGAAGATTCCTTTAAAAACTGGAAAGATAACTGTTTTACGACCCAGCAATCCCACTGCTGGGCATACACACTGAGGAAACCAGAGTTCAAAGACACGTGCACCTCAGTGTTCAACACAGCACTGTTTACAATAGCCAGGGCATGGAAGCAACCTAGATGTCCATCGACAGATGAAAGGAGAAGAAAGTTGTGGTACGTATACACAATGGAATATTACTTGGCAATTAAAAAGAATGCATTTGAATCCATTCTAATGAGGTGGTTGAAACTGGAGCCTATTATATGGAGTGAAGTAAGTCAGAAAGAAAAACACCAATACAGTAGATTAACCCATAATTATGGAACTTAGAAAGATGGTAACAATGACCCTATATGAGAGACAGCAAAAGAGACACAGATGTATACAACAGACTTTTGGACTCTGTGGGAGAGGGCAAGGGTGCAATGCTTTGAGAGAATAGCACTGAAACATTTATATTATCATATGTGAAACCTAGCACCAGTCCAGATTCGATGCATGAGGCAGGGTGCTCAGGGCTGGTGCACTGGGATGGCCCTGATGGATGAGATGAGGAGGGAGGTGGGAGGGAGGATCAGGATGGAGAACACATATACACCCATGGCTGATTCATGTGAATGTATGGCAAAAACTGCCACAATACTGTAAAGTAATTAGCTTCCAATTAAAAAAAAATTAAACAAAGAGGTAACATATAAAGATTAAAAGATACTTTAGCTGAGTGATAAAAAATATCACAGCATATGAGAACTCATGAGATGCATGTCTAGAAGCACTTATAATGTTAAACACTTGCATTAAAAAAGAATAAAAGCCTAAGCCAATGGAAAAAAAAAAAATCGCAAACTCCCTCAAAGTTTTCAGCAAAGGCCAAGTATAGGAAACGTGAGAGAGGGGTGTGATGAGCTGTTGCAAACTTCTTGCTGTCAGATCCTGTTCTTGAGGTAAGACGGTGGTCAGCTGTGTTCCTGTAATCCTCAAGGGAAATAAATATTATTCCCTATTCCTTGAAAGGAAAGGCCCCAAGTCTGACTTTCACCCTCCAAGGTCCTGGTTGCAAGGAGGGGGTCCCTGTGCAGGCCAGTTATCCTGTCGGGAGCATTCATCTAGCACCCAGCCTTGTTACTTCCAGCAGTGCCTGGTCTCAGCTAGAAGAGGCAGTTCTCAGCTCTCTGTGCCCTCCCCTTACCAAGGCCCCCATACCCTGCCCAGCCGCCGTCAATGAGGGAGCCAGGTACCCAGCATGCAGCTGGCCCTCAGCCTCCTCCGTCTACCCTAATGGGGAGCTGGGTCCTGTAGACTGTGACCCATGCAGATGTCACAACTGTTCAGACATGGAGGTAGGGGTGGGACACGTTGGCCGTTGCTTGGAAACCTGGGCCAGGCCAGTGAGTGGCTCCAGCAAGGGCTCTGGGACTCTGCAAGACACAGCCTGTCCCCAAGCTCCACAGTCCATTACCCAGCCCGAGGCCCGAGGGCCTGGAGGGCCCTGTGGGAAGGCTATAATGTAGCTTTCACTGCATTGTGCTGAGAGGCTTTCTGTTGGCGGTGTTGGGTTTTCTAGCTTCACTAATGGTCTTGGGCTGAGGCCTACAGCTCCCTTACATCCTGCCTCTATTACAGTATCTTCCTTGATGAGCTTATTCAACCCTTGACTAAAACTTGGTAACCTGGACCATCATGGGCCATTTCCACTAGCCCAATGACCACACTCTACTCTGTTTTCATAATGCAGGGATTTCAACTTAACAATGTCATGTGATGTAAAAGATTTCGCCTTCCTCTAACTGAACTATTTAACTTAGAATAACATCCCCTAGGACATATACTGCCAACGGTCTATCGATGATTTAGTCACTGCTAGAATTAGTTGACATGTAATACATTTCAGACAATTATTATTGGACTATAGTTGCATCACAGGGTTGCTTTAGTTTCTGCTGTACGTATGTCAAAGCGAATCAATTTTAGGTGTACACATATCCCGTCACTTTTGGATTTCCTTCCCATTTACGTCACCACAGAGCAGAGCAGAGTCCCCCTGTTCTTTTCCTTTTCTGACACGTTCCTCTTTAGAGCTGAGTAACATACAATTGTGTATCTGTATGCCAACTTCCTTATCCCTTCATCAGCCGATGGACATATAGGTTGCTTCCGTGTCCTAGCTATAGGACAGTAGTTGTACAGTGAAGACTGGGGTGCGTGATGTTTGGTATGTGCTTAGAGGAAATGTGAAAGTTCACAGTCACTCTCTCCTTGGAACTGCCTTGCAAGTTTAAAGCTGTCTTTAGTGTTTTCAGAGAGGGTAGGTTTACATATGTATGTGTCTATTCTGTTTTGAAAGGAACCCCCTGATTTTGAGAAACTTAATGATGGCGTGTCCCCCTTTACCAAAAATAGGATACCTAATAAGCTGCTTCACGTGCAGATCAGTGGCGAGCATAGATCTCTTGGACTGGAAAGTAACGAAGAGTGGCCTGGATCAAGGGAAACGGATTGAGAGGGAGACACAAGTAAACCTGAAATCATTCCAAAGGATAAATAAAGAGCATCAACTAATTGTATGTGTCTGGGTATTGTTTGGGCAGGTCCTTACACAGAGATGTTGCTGTTGCTTTTTTTTTTTCTCAGAGCCTCCCTTGGTTGGCAGAGAGCAGGGGCTAAAGAGAAATAAAATACCCAAACTAGATGAGGTCTACTCAAAAGGACAGAGAGCTATTTAGTAAGGATAACTCACTGTGCTGGTCACTTTTTGAGCACATCCTTAACCTGATGAAAAAGGGGCTATGTGACTTTCTCCCACCAGGGTTCCTCTTTTCCAGAACCCATGTTTTTATTTTTATTCTTTGACCTTTGATTATTTTGCTTTATTGGGTGTTTGGATAAATACAAGATTACTTCCTATTTGAGTGAACACCGCTATGACTAATGTTACATGAAAATCATTACATAGCTTGTTCTATATAAGGCCAGCTACTCTGGTAGCCACCAGTAGCCCCTTCCTGGGTAGTGCAGAAAGGCTAGAGGATTTACTCTTGAAAAACACTGACTTGAAACTCAGGGGACTAAGTTTCTGGGGAGATGGCTGGATGTTCTGACAAGAGGTGGAGGGCATGACAGGCCACGGTGTCCATGAATCCTGCTCCCACACTTACCAGCTGTGTCAGGTTGGGCAGGTTCCTTAACCTCTCTGTACCTTCCGTTCCCCAGTGTAAAATGAGGATGATGCAAGCCACTTTTTCCTAATTGCTGTGAGGGTGAAATGACATAAGCTGCATGAACCATCCAGAACAGGGCATTGTACAAGATAAGAGCCGTGACCCTGTTGGTGTTTACTGGGGTTTTTTGTTGTTTGTTTTTTTGTTTGTTTTTGCTTTTTGGTTTTTTTCTTCTTCTAATTAATTATTTTTTGGCTACCTGTGTGGCATGTGGGATCTTAGTTCCCTGACCAGGAATCATACCCATGCTCCCTGCCTTGGAATCACAGAGTCTTAACCACTGATCCACCAGGTCAGTCTCAGTTTTTACTATTAACTGAGGAAAAAAAAAAATATGTGACATTTGATGCCTAGCTCACAGCAGGTCATTAACAGATACTTCCTAAGTGAACACATAGGGAATTTGGCTTCTAGGGGCAAAAAACACCCTTGGATTGTGGATTCTTAAGGTGAGGTGCCAACAGCTCAGCTCAGGTCAGGGTATAGAGGGGCACTGCTTTCGATTCAAGCTAGCCATACAGCAGAAAGGATAAAAATGGAACACTGGTCACTCATTGATCTGAAAGGGAGAGTGGTTCCCAGGGATGACTTCATGGAAAGGACACAGTTAGCCTTGATCTGGGGTTTATTTACTCCATAAATTGAGCAGTCCTGGCGGGCACTGGAGCCTGGTCCTGGCCAGGCCTGACTGCAGAGGATTTTCTGAACATCTTATTAAAACAAAGCAGGTGATGCCCACCGATCACCTCTAATTGTGCAGGGCTTTGTAAAGACTTGCAGGGCTCAGTAACAGAAACTTTGATTTCTTTTTTTGCAGTAAGTTGGAAGCCAATGCTAAGTGAAGTTACCATGAGTGGCCCATAAGCCAAACCTTGTTTTGGTCTCACAAATCCTTTTGATGGGCCTAGAGGTGCTCAACTGTGATCATTTTGATAAGCACAGATTAACGAGGGTTCTATTTTTACATTGGGCAGGCCTGGAACATTCCTCAGCCATACTCTTCAGAATGCTGTCTCATTTTGAGCAGTTGGGGACCTTATTTCTGAAATTCATGTCCTAGGAGTGTTGAGTGTTTTCACTAGAAAACAACGTACTGTTTATACATTAAGGAGATAGTTTTGAGTATTGACTGAGCTGATCTAATATCAAATTTATATATATATATATATATATATATATATATATATATTAATGAGTGCAGTCAATTCTTGGGAAGATGTCTACTAGACTGTTGAAGGCGGTGATTCTGGGAGCAAGATTAGAAGTGGTGTATGACACTCTTTATGCATGCATCACTTTATTATGCTTTAGATAATATTTTCATGCTCTACCTGTTTTTTGCTGTGCATCTGCAGCTTGTGGGATCTTAGCTCCCTGACCGGGGACTGAACCCATGCACCCATGTATGCATGACTTTAGTAAGCAGGGATAAAACAGGCCCACAAAGAGATAAGCAGAAGCCGAGATACAGGGAGTTTGTGGAAAGCTCAGCCTCAGTGATTTGAGGTGATGTGGAAGAAGCTGCAGGGTCGGGGGCATGGTTGTGACTTTTGAGTTCAGAGAAACACAAGTCCCCGTTATCGTGGAGGCAAGCACAGCCTGCCCTGAGAGCCAGCCTCCTCTCTGCATCCCAGTGATAGGAGAGCTTGATTCTCAATCAGAAGGGACAGTTTTGACTCCCCGATTTCCTATCTTAAATTTTGCCCGTTGTCATCAGATGAGACATTGTCCATGTGCATCTGGTCACAGTCCTATGGAGAATTTGGCAAGAAGATAAAAAGGGAGATACATGACTATTGAAGCCAATGCAGCCTTTGAGAGGTGATTTCATAAGCTGGAGGGCGAAGGAGCACTGGACTCAGAGTCAGGAGTCCTGAATTCTAGTCTGGAGTTTGCCACTAAAAGTTGGGTGTTCTTTGGTAAGTCTCATTCTCTTCTGCCTTTGGTTTCCTTATGAAGGAGCTGGTTGGCTCTAAGGTGTGATAACTGTATCATTTATCATGCACACCCTGACAGTTTTTCAGTGTAAAGGGGGCTGTTGTTAGTAATACACTGGGGGGGCGGGGGGGGCGGACAGGCAGAAAATAGGATCAATCCAATCTCCCTCTGGCCCCAGGTACGCTAGGATGTGTGGTCACCATGACCATACAGCAGAAGCCTTTGCTTTGTTCAAGGTGTTTCCTCTGTCTGGAGGGCTCTCTGCTTTCATCTGCTTAGTAAACCTTGTATTCTTCAAGCATGAGCTTCCAGAGGTACCCCCTGCCCAAGAGTCCCTCTGTGTCCCACCATCTGTGCCCATCATTTATTGAGCACTTATTATGTGCCAAGCATAGAGTTTGGGCTTCCCTGGTGGCTCAGAGGGTAAAGTGTCTGTCTGCCTGCAATGTGGGAGACCTGGGTTCAATCCCTTGGTTGGGAAGATCTCCTGGAGAAGGAAATGGCGAACCACTGCAGTAGTCTTGCCTGGAAAATTCCACAGACGGAGGAGCCTGATGGACTGCAGTCCATGGGATCACAAAGAGTCACACACAGCGGAGCACCTTCACTTCTACTATGTGGCAGGCTACCATTTCAAGTGCTGGCCATTCAATGGATTCCAATAACATGCTGCCTGCTACCACCCATACGTCTCTCGGTTCTCTTTGCAGAAATACCTTAACACATGGCAGTTAAGACAGAGGGGATGGGATGGCATCGGTGGGCACGTGACCCAGGTTCAGTCAATCAGCGAGACCCAGGGTCCTCTGGTCACAGTGATTACTTCCAAGGTGAGGTTGTAGTCTCAGAAGGACCAATGAGAACCAGCCCTGGGACTTTTGAGAAAGAGGAGCTCTCCTTTCCCTGGGGCTGCTGGATGGTGGGGTTAAGCCTGGGGCTGTTAGAGGAAAGAAGGTCTGGGAGCTGGACAGAGGGATGAGGTCAGATCACGTGACTCACCCTATCCCGCCACAACTGAGGGTAGGCCACCCTGAGCACTATAGTAGGTTGAAACACAGCTCCTCAAAGATATCTTATGTCCTAATCCCAGGAACCTTCCAGGGCAAAAGGAACGCTGTAGATGTGATTGAGTTAAAGATCTCAGGATGGGTAGAGTATGCTGGTTGGATCCTGAATGTAATTATATGGGTCCTTGCAAGTAAGAGGCAGTGGGGTGTTATTTGATGACAGAGAAGGGTACTGGAGTGACATGCATTGAAGGTGGAGAAAGAGGCCAGAAGCCAAGAAATACAGGCATCTTCCCAGAGTCGAAAAAGGCAAAGAAACAGATGCTCCCCTCAAAGCCTCCAGAAGAAACCAGCTCTGCTGACATCTTCAGCCCAGTGAAACTGATTTTGGACACTTGACCTTTAGAACTGTGGGTTTTAAGCCGCTAAATATGTGGTAATTTGTAGGACAGTCACAGGAAAGGAAGACACAGACTTTTCTGTTTAAGGGAGTGGAGATGGGTTTCCTGTAGTTGGCAACCAAAAGGCAAGAGTGATGCAGTGCCCCCAAGGAAGCCACATGCAAATCCAGCCAACCCTGTGAAGAGCTCCACTTCCATCATAAAGTGCATTCAGGTGAAAGATCCATGAGGCAAAAATCATGAGTGTGCTGTGCTTGCTACCATGGTACAGACTAGAGCTCAGGTTCTGGAGTCTGATCGCCTGGGTTTGAATCCTGGATCCAACCACTTCCCTAGATGTGTGACCTTGAGCAAATGATACAGCCACCATGAACCTCAGAGGTCGGACTGGCAAATGGAGATAACAAAAGAACCTGCTTACACAGACAGAGAGGACTACACAGGTTCTGTGACGTCCAGAACCTGGCACACAGTAGGTGCTACATAAATGTTAGCTCTGATTATTGTGTTAAGATTTGTAAACATCCGTGCTTGGGCTTTTGCAAGACAATTTCAGGGGGTGGAGACCTCCTAGTAAAGACTTTTAGAGAGAGGAGACACATGGAACTCTGAGATGGACCTCTGGGTGCGGGGTTGGGGGGAAACGGGTTGTTACATCCCTGGACTCCTGAAAGGAGGAGACACGCTGGCGGAGAGAACATGGTGCTATCAACGAGTTGGATATGACTGAGCAACTGAACTGACTGACTGATCAACATTTTGAGCAGAGTTCTTTTTACACAAGGAAGAGGCTGGAATTTATCTTTGAGGACAGGAGCTTTGCTGGGGGATAATGGGACCACCTTCCCATCACTTGTTGAAGATATACAGAGTCAGGGAGTAGGGTGGGCGCAGTCACCCTGATACAGGAAGCCTGGGCTGGCTTTGTGGGGTTCGAGGTCAGAACCTAGAAGAAGGGGTGGTGTGGTGCTGATCCCTCCCTGGTCTCCTCAAGGGGCTGTGGACTGGAAGGGGGCTTGCTGGAGCCTTTGGTTTGGAAGGAGGTTTGTGCCCAGAGGCCCTGGCCTGCTTTGCCCCCCAGTTCTGTGGCAGTGACAAAGTAGGACTTGGGGTCCTGTGACATGGGACCTGGCATGTCTGTGGCCCCTGGGGGTGGGTGGTGTGCTCTGACACGTCTGAATGGCAACAACAGCAGGAAGGTTCACCCAGCGCCTTCCTTGGGGTCAGCCCTGGGCAGAGGGCAGCCAGACCAGAGGGCAAATGACATGATGGTGATCAGTGGTGACCCCAACTGAGAGACTCTTTGGGTAGTGGTGGAAAGAAAAAAGAAACTTGGGAGGGCACTGGGTGACCACTCTCTGAGCCAGCAGACATCTGGTTTATGCCTAAACCATTTCTACTTATGATTCCATTTCTCCTTTCTTTCCTTGCACCCAGGATTCTAATCTCTTGGTGGTAAAATTGATCCCCATCCCTGAGATGGCATGTCCTTTCCTAAGGACTCCTGTCCTATAATCACATTATCTAGTAGAGTAGCAATCAGCCACATGTGGTTCTTTATAGTTAGCCAATTAAAATTGAATAGAGCACTTCACTGGAAGTCCAGTGGTTTAGCATCTGCCTGCCAATGCAGAGGACAAGGGTTCGGTCCCTGCTCCAGGAAGAGCCCACATGCCATGGGGCAACTAAGCCAGTGTGCCCCAACTACTGAGCCCATGCACCCTAGAGGCCATGCTTCACAATGAGAGAAGCCACTGCCATGAGAAGGCCACACACGCTGTAACTAGAGGGTAGCCTCTGCTCGCCACAACTAGAGAATGTGCGTGTGCAGCAGTGAAGACCAAGTGCAGCCCAAAATAAATAAAATAAATTTAAAATTTCAGTAGAAAATTCAGCTCATTATGTCTATTTCATGGGCTCCACAGCCAAATGGAGCCAACAGATACCATACTGGACACTGCACATTTCCCATCATTGCACAAAATTCCATTGGACAACACAGCTTCGCAGGGCAAACAAATTCATTGCTCTGTTGACAGGTTCAATTAGGGAGGATCTTGCAAGCAGGCCAGGAGACATAGCTCCTTGAGCCCAAGCTGTCTTAAAACAGTAAAACATGTTTCTGGATCAACTACCATCTCTCTCCCTCACTTCTCCTTCTTCCCTTCTCTCTCTCTCCTTCTCCCTCTTTCTCTGTCTCTCCAGAATTTCTGCTACTTTGAGAATTTAGATACTCTTGCAATGCAGGGCTTACATTCCTCTATGCTGACGATCCACAGCCTCAAGCTCCATCTCCACTCCTCCACAGCCTCTATTGTGTTTTCCTCACTTTACCTTATATGGGCCCCCATGGGCATCATAGTTGGGAGACGCCTGATCACCATCCTAATATGTCAACAAGAACTGTACTGAAAAGCCAGTGCTGACTTCAGAGACCCGGGCACTGAGGAGAAATTAATAGTGAATTTCCCCCAGTCCGTTGCTTTGCCTGAAATTGCAAAAACACTTCCCAGTGGCCCCCAGTCCTCCCTTCAAGCTTTAAAGCTGCTGTAGGGTTTCACCAGGCTCTTGGGCTCCTGAGCAGGGTTCCCTGCACTTTCCCTGACATCAGGATAAGTAAGGCATGTGAGAAGGATCTGGTTTTCTCATCTGCCAGGGGATTGCCGGGGGGTGCCAAAGTGGGACAACAGTAGTGAGCACATTTTGGCTTAATAAAAGACCACAATGCTCAGCTAGACACTACCTCATACTCCGCCAGCTGACCTCGATTGAGTGACCTGCTGAACCGACAGGGAGGGGAGTGAGAAGAAGTGGAGGACACAAGGACACTAGGCCCTGGGGCCGAGGACCCTATGCTCCACAGCTCTGCTGCATGGGGGAAGCCCTCTCAGGCTGAGGATGACAACTCCTCACTGCCCGAGGTGCTTCTGGCCTCTCTGGACTCAAAGTGTGACTATAATGGTGTCTGTGTGTCAGGAGAGGGGTGGGGAGGGTGGAGGGGTTGGGGAACGCTTGGCCAAGACAGAGGGTTGGTTTCCTGTAGCCTGACATTGGTGAGAATGAACACTTTGTGACCCAGAGAAACACACACAAACAGTCCTGTGCAAGGAAGCCAGTCATCCCGGTGAGAAAACTGGAAACATCTGTAGTTCCCTCAACTGGGTCACGGTGGAATGAACTGTGGTATATCTAGTCAGGGGGCTGCAACCCAGCAGCTCAGAAGGCAGATGGAGATTTTTAAATGAGCACAAACACATCCTGCAGTGCAAAAGCAGCAGACTAGAGAATGAGACAGCCAGTATCACAGGGGTCTAAAGTGATTAAAAACCAGTTGAAAACAAAATGAGAATGTACACACAAAAAATGAATATTTCCATACACATAAATTAAAATGGAAAGATCTGGAAGATCATAAATCTGATTGGAATCAGGTATTCATGTCAATGAGAAAGAGAGTCTTGGCAGAGAGCCTCCCTTGCAGCTCCCACCATGGCCTAAGCCACAATTACCTCCTACCTACACCCGGGGACAGCAAACTATTACCTGGGCACCAAATCTGGCTGGCCACCTGTTGTACAAATAATGTTTTATTGGAACACTGCCATGTTCATTCATTTACTTATACTCTGTGGCTGATTTTGTCCTACAGTGGGAGAACTGAGTAGTTGACACAGCGACAGTCTTGACCCTGAAAAACTTAAAAGATTTGCTCTCTGGCTCCTTAGAGAAGCCGTTTGCTGACCTCTTCATTTCTACCCTCCATTCTTCCGGCCTAGTTTTCATCCAGCAGCTACAGGGATCCTGTTAAAGACTAAGTCAGATCCTGGCCCTCCCCTCCTCAAAACCCCACAATGACTCCCACCTCCCACCGAGGCCACACCACAACTCAGGCCCCACTCGTCTGTGTACCCTTCCACTCATCACTTTCCACCCTCCTCACCCCCATTCTCCCAATGTACAGCAGACATAGCTTCTGCTAGTCCTTCAACAACCCTCATCCTCTTGCCTCAGGGCCATTGCATTTGCTGTTCCTTCTGTTCTGAATGCCTCTCTCTTTCCAACTATCTAAAGCCTACAAATGATCGTTGATGTCACTGCCTTTGTAAAAACTGCCCTAAAACTTCTACCCCATTTCAGGAGAAATGCTTCTTTGTTTCTGCAATTTGTGGGGCCTGTAGGATTAATCCGGGCCTGACACACTGGCTGATTTCTTTCATCTACTATACTGGGAAATCAGAAAGGTAGTGTCCTTTTTTTTTTTTTTTTTTTTTAAACTGATTTTTGCAAGTTCAGAGAGTACAGCAGAGACTGGGATCTGGGTCAAATTCTGACTCTGCTACTGAATAGAATGAACTTGGGCAAGGTATTGAGCTGTAAGGCTTTGTCTGTAATTGAGCTGCAGAATGGTACTTCTCACTTAGGGTTTTTTAAGGATTGAATGAATCAATACACATGAAGCACTTCTAAAAGTCTCTCGACTGTAGAAAATACCACATACATGCTTGCCTTGATTATTGCAAGTATTACTATTGTGAACTCCATTGCCTCAAACTCTGCAAGAGGTTCATGGATGGTCAGTTCTGCTGAGGAAACAATTCAGAAGCACAGCAGAACACTGTAGTCTTCAGTCCTAATCCCATGGACACATCAAGATGTTACATGTTAATATGTCTCAGGGAACAGGGGGTAGAAGAGAACTGGAGGAGACGCATTCAGTTTCACGTGGCCTTGACTTTGTAACTGGTCTTCAAAAGCTCATCCCTGGGCAATGGTACCAGCCCTGCCATTTCCTAGGTGTGTGATCCTGGGCAAATTACTAGATACTTATGAGTCTTCAGTTTCTTGTTGTTGTTGTTTTTAACAAACTTTTAATTTTGGAATAGTTTTAGATTTGCAGAAAAATTCTGACTATGGTATAGGGTATTCCCATATACTACCTGGTTTCCCTTATTGTTAACATCATATATTCAGTTTGTCACAACTGATAAACAAATATCACTATATTATTATTGGCTAATTTTAATTCTGTTGTTTCCACTACCATCCTTTTTCCCTTCCAGGGTCCCATCTGGGGTACCACATTATATTTTTCTCATCTTATCTCTTTGGTTCTTCTGGACTGTGATAGTTTCTTCGACTTTCCCTGGTTTTGGTTATAGTTAAAAGGAATGCTGGTCAGGCATTTTGCAGACTGTCCCTCAACTGGGATTTATCTGAGGTTTTTCTCATGTTTAGACTGGAGCTAGGCCTTTTGGTGAGGAAGATTGCAGAGCTAAAAGTGCCATTCTCAACAGAGTACATCAAGGGTAGATTCTATCAACATGCCTTAACACTGGTGATGTTGACCTTGATCACCTGGCTCATGTAGTGATCCTTAGGTTTCTCCACCAAAAGGCTGAGTGGAGAAAACTGAGAACCTCCACCTTTCCACATTATACTCTTTGGACGGAAGAAATCATGCTAGGCTCACAGTGAAGAGTAGAATATTTACATAAATTATTTTGAATTTTTTCTGTATGAGATTTGTCTCTCCTCCCCTGCTTATTTATTTATTCATTTATCAGTGTCAGTATTCAAGTGGGTATATCTTTCCTTTTCTCCTTTGCTTTTCATTTCTCTTCTTTTCACAGCTGTTTGTAATGCCTCCTCAGACAGCCATTTTGCTTTCTTGCATTCCTTTTCCTTGGGGGTGGTCTTGATCCCTGTCTCCTGTACAATGTCACCAACCTCCATCCGTAGTTCATCAGGCAGTCTGTCCATCAGATCTAGTCCCATAAGCCTATTTCTCACTTGCACTGTATAATCAGAAGGGATTTGACTTAGGCCATACCTGAATGGACGATTGGTTTCCCCCTCTTTCTTCAATTTACGTCTGAATTTGGCAATAAGGACTTCGTGAACCGAGCCACAGTCAGCTCCCGGTCTTGTTTTTGCTGCCTGTATAGCGCTTCTCTATCTTCAGCTGCCAAGACGATGCAGGCTGTGAAAGTGCCACACTACATATGTCAGCAAACCTGGAAAACTCAGCAGTGGCCACAGGACCGGAAAAGGTCAGTTTTCTTTCCAATCCCAAAGAAAGGCAATCCCAAAGAATGCAGAAAGACATCTATGTCAGCTTTATTGACTATGCCAAAGGCTTTCACTCTGTAGATCACAATAAACTGTGGAAAATTCTGAAAGAGATGGGAACACCAGACCACCCGACCCGCCTCTTGAGAAACCTGTAGGCAGGTCAGGAAGCAACAGTTAGAACAGGCCATGGAACAACAGGCGAGTTCCAAATAGGAAAAGGAGTAGGTCAAGGCTGTATATTGTCACCCTGCTTATCTAACTTATATGCAGAGTGCATCATGAGAAATCCTGGGCTAGACAAAGCACAAGGTGGAATCAAGATTGCTGGGAGAAATATCAATAAACTCAGATATGCAGATGACACCACCCTTATGACAGAAAGTGAAGAAGAATTAAAGAGCCTCTTGATGAAAGTGAAAGAGGAAAATGAAAAAGTTGACTTACAGCTCCACATTCAGAAAAATAAGATCATCGCATCCGGTCCCATTGCCACTGCTGCTAAGTCACTTCAGTCGTGTCCGACTCTGTTCGACCCCATAGATGGCAGCCCACCAGGCTCCCCCGTCCCTGAGGTTCTCCAGGCAAGAACACTGGAGTGGGTTGCCAGTTCCTCCTCCAGTGCGTGAAAGTGAAAAGTGAAAATGAAGTTGCTCAGTCGTGTCCGACTCTTAGTGACCCCATGGACCCCATGGACCACAGCCTATCAGGCTCCTCCATCCATGGGATTTTCCAGGCAAGCGTGCTGGAGTGGGGTGCCATTGCCTTCTCTGACAGTCCCATTACTTCTTGGCAGATAGATGGGGAAACAGTGGCTGACTTTATTTTGGGGGGTCCTCCAAACAAGCGTGCTGGAGTGGGGTGCCATTGCCTTCTCTGACAGTCCCATTACTTCTTGGCAGATAGATGGGGAAACAGTGGCTGACTTTATTTTGGGGGGTCCTCCAAAATCAGTGCAGATGGTGATTGCAGCCATGAAATTAAAAGATGCTTACTCCTTGGAAGGAAAGTTATGACCCATATAGACAGCATATTAAAAAGCTGAGACATTACTTTGTCCACAAAGGTCCATCTAGTCAAAGCTATGAGACGTCTTTCCAGTAGGCATGTATGGATGTGAGAGTTGGACTAAAACAAAAGCTGAGAACTGAAGAATTAATGCTTTTGAACTGTGGTGTTGGAGAAGAGTCTTGAGAGTCCCTTGGACCTAATGGACATCCAACCAGTCCATCCTAATGGAGATCAGTCCTGGGTGTTCACTGGAAGGAGTGATGTTGAAGCTGCAACTCCAATCCTTTGGCCACCTGATGTGAAGAGCTGACTCATTTGAAAAGAGCCTGATGCTGGGAAAGATTGAGGTCAGGAGGAGAAGGGGCCAAGAGAGGATGAGATGGTTAGATGGCATCACCAACTCGATGGACACAGGTTTGGGTGGACTCCGGGATTTGGTGATGGGCAGGGAGGCGTGGCGTACAGCGTTTCACGGGGTGGCAAAGAGTTGGACGTGACTGAGCGGCTGAAGTGAGCTGAACTGTGTCAGTATGGACTCTCGGGTGCTTACTTTACACTTAGGGTTGTGTGTTTCCTTAGTTGCTCAGTCATGTCTGGCTCTTTGTGACTCCATGGACTGCGGCCTGCCAGGGTCTTCTCTCCATAGAACTTTTGAGGCAAGAATACTGGAGTGGGTTGCCATTTCCTACCCCCAGGAACTCTTTCTAACCAAGGGATCAAACCTGCATCCCCTGTGTCTCCCTGCATCAGCAGGCAGATTCTTTACCACTGTGCCACCTGGAAGCCCGTACTTAGGGTTAGATGCTATGCTATTTTAATACTCAAATTGTTCCAGCTCCAACCATTGGGAACTCTTCTGGCCAACTCTTGTATCCCTGTGACTTACCACATCATCATGGGGTTTTGTGAGTGTGTCCTTAGTTTGGGGTACTGTAAGATGTTCCATGCTCTGTGTCTTCCCTGTCCAGCCCTAGAATCAGTCACTTATCCAAGGAGCCCTGATTCTTTGCACCGGAAAATGGTGTTGAGAAGTCAAGATCTGGGTGCTAGCTATGCTAGTGGCTACAGGAGTGTCATTGCTTCTGGACCCTCTTGGACTGTTTCTTCCGGGCCTTCAAGGTCTCCAAGATCTTAACATCATGATATACGGTTATTGCATCCACTTGTAGATGTGTAGTGTGGCATGTGGCTGGCCTAATAAAGGATATCAGTTATAGTCCAGACCCCTTTCTTCACCAGCATGGAACCTGAAGTTCAGGCAGGATCAGTGGAACTTACATAAAGAGTCACAGGGCCTGGGAAAAGGTGTTACAGGATTGCAGCAGTGCCTCACCTTTCATCATCAGTGACAGCGATGTATCCTTTTGTCTTGTGGTCAAAGTTCAGAGTTAATTTCAGGGTGACGTCAATCTCCTCAAATGCATGGGAGAGCATCCCCTTTTTTTCTTTGCTCTGCAGTTTGTGGAGGATGGGATTTACTGATCCTTTCCGTGACTGTTTGGTGGAACTCCTATTTAAAACAATCTGGACTTGGTGCCTCTTTAGAAATGTAAGTCTTTATCCACAATTTCAGTTTCTCATGGTCATTGATTTTTTATATTTTTAAAAGAATTGCCCCTTGGGTTAATTTTGATAATTTGTACCTTCCTGAAAAGTGTCAACTTCGTCCAGGTTTTCAAGTTCACTGGGATAATATTGCTCTTGGCATTCTCCTAATTGGGGCTTTCCTGTTGGCTCAGATGGCAAAGAATCTGCAGGCAATGCAGGAGACCGGGGTTTGATCCCAGGGTCTGGAAGATCCCCTGGAGAAGAGAATGGCTATCCACTCCAGTATTCTTCCCTGGACAATTCCATGTGCAGAGGAATCTGATAGCTACAGTCCATGGGGTTGCAAAGAGTTGGACATAACATAGTGACAAACACTCTTTCTTTATCTTTGCTATTCTCATAATTAAAAAAAAAAAGAATAAGAAAAAAAAAATAAACCAAGAGAAACTTCCCTGGCTAAGACGCCACACTTCGAATGCAAGGGGCCTTGGTTTGATCTCTGGTCGGGGAAATAGATTCCATATGCCAAAGCTAAGAGTCGAATCCCACAACTAAAGATTCCTTGTGCTGCATGTAACACACGGTGTATTGAAGTAATTAAATACAATAAATGAATATTACAAAAAAAAAAAAAAAAAGAATCTCCTTTGAACCTCTAACAGGGTCCGCTCTTTCACTCGGGATGTTGGTTATGGATCTCTTTGTCTATCTCTCTCTTTTATCCCCCCTTGTTCATGCTTACCTGAGGCTGATCTACTTTTTTCAGTTACCAGTTCTTATGAATTTTCCTGGTTTCTCTAAAACAAATGCAATTTAAAGTTACCTGGATTAGACTCTGCCTTCATCCTACAGGTTTCGCTACTTCGTATCCTTGCTCATTTCTGAACAGTAAGCCTGCTGACAGATACCCATCAAAATCCTTTCTGATAAAGCTGATGACAGCTGGCCTCTTCCTGCCGACCTGCTCTGCTGTGGTCCAATCCCATTACTTTTTGTCCTTGGCTGCTCGGACACACGAATGCAGAAAGGAAGTTGTTGACACACTGGCTTTAGAAAAGTGACTCAGAGTGCAGATGGACCCTCTGCTCATTCCTTCTCCTCCAAGGCAGGGATATTTTAGGCGTGGGTTTGCTTAATCCTGCCTCTAGATTAGCTAGCGAGAGGCCTGCCTCCTGGGAGGTAAACCGGGGCCGTCTTGGTCGTGTTGTCTGCATGCTCAACTTCTCTGAAGAGCATTAAAGAGGCTGTGGTCCATGTTGCATTAATGACTGTTCTGCCCGTAGTCCCAGTCCCTGGTCGGGAAAGAAGACTCCTCGAAACAATGCAACTCGCAATAGGGGAATTTATTACTGACTCGAGCCAGGGCCTCCCGCCCTCACCAGGTGTGTGAGGACGAAAGGCCCTGAGCCCCAGTTCTCTCAGGTATTTATTAGGTCAAAATAAGCAGCAGGTAGTTGGCGCAATCAGATTGGTTACACAGTGGGTAGTTGGCGCAAGCTGATTGGTTACACAGTTGCAAGGTAATTTTTCTTGGCCCTACAGTGGGGCTTTCAGCTTTCCCCTGATAGGTTCCCTTTCTTCTGGCTAGGCATATGTTGATTGGCTGGCTCCAGGAGGCCTGATAATTATGTTACCCCGGGAAACCAGGCCTACTCCTAATCTAGGCTGCCTGCCATGGCGTGAGCCGTGACAGCCTCACATGACCAGTTAGGCAAGACGTCTTGGAGAGCAGCTCAGCGCTGACACACTGAAATATTATTCTCCCTGATAGCTTCTGCGGAACCATAAAGCAGAGGCTAAGCAATCAGGCCCATGTGTCAGGTAGGCAGCCAAGGCCTGCCCAGACTCCAACCATTCTGAGTCCGTCCAGCAGGAGCCTTCCCAAAGCTCCAGCCCACTTGGCCTCTGGGCGGAGGGAGCTCCGGGTCTACCAGCGGGCCGAGGCCCACTTGGCCTCTGGGCCGAGGGAGCTCCGGGTCGACCAGCCGGCCGGGGCGCATTTGGCCTCCGGGCCGATCAGCAGGCTGAGGCCCACTTGGGCTCCAGGCCGAGGGAGCTCCGGGTCGACCAGCCGGCCCGGCTTTGCTTGGCTTCGGCCCAATGGGCTGTTGTAGGGTCTTGTGTTCCCGGGCCGGATTGACCTCGGCGGCCGGAGTCGCCAGTACGACCCGTTCTCTGGCGTTTGCATTTTCTTTTTAAGATGCGTGGAGTTGTTTCATTGCGGTTATGTGGGTGATGGGTGTATGCCTTTCCCTTTTGTTTCACTGCCATAATACGGAGGGGTACTTTCAACATGAAGGGGGAGGGTGTGTGTGTGTGTGTGTGTGTGTGTGTGTGTGTGTGTGTGTGTGTGTCTTTTGTTTTGCACACCCCATGCGCGTGCGCGGCGCGCGCGCGCGCGCGCACACACACACACAGGGGTACCTTCAACATGAAGGGGTGTGTGTGTGTGTGTGTGTGTGTGTGCACATGGTGTGGGCGTCTTTTGTTTGTCCTGTTGCTGTACGGTGCCTTTCCCAAAAGAGCCGTCGTCGGGGTCACAAAAGGGGCTTCTCCTGGTATGTTGAAAGGTGGTGATAGGGACGGGGGTGATGGCGCGTGTGGCGTGTGTGGCATGGCCCACTTGGACGCCGGGCCGACGGAGCTCCGGGTCGACCAGCCGGCTGGGGTCCACAAAAGGGGGTTTCTCCTGGTATGCCGAAAGGTGGTGACAGGGACGGGGGTGACGGCGAAGTATTTCTCGGCGCGGGTGCTCGCGCCGCCTGACATTGGCCTGAGGTCCCCCTCTGATGGGAGAGCATTCCGCTGCCCCGTCGGTGGGGAGTCAAGAATCTTTCTCCCTCCCGTCCGCTCTCCTCCCGTCCGTCCGGTCGTCGTATCTCACCCAGGGACGTTCTGCAGAAGTGTTGTCGCGTCCCGTTCTCCTGTCCGCGTCGGTGACTGAGGGTAGAAATGCGCACTAGGACGGACCCTGTCTGGCAATGAGTCCCCGCCGGTCGCCTCCGGAGCTCCCGTGCTGCGGCCGCCCGCTCTCTCGACAGCTGCCTGTCCGTCGCTCTTTTAGATGGTCCGGCGGGGGGCCGGCCGGCGGGCCGCCTGCCCCAACTCTTGAATGCCCTCGGGCTGTGGAAGGAGGCTGCGTGGGAGGGGCACCTTGGGCCAGAGGTCACGGGGGAGGGTGGACGGCTAGCTAGTTCGGCTTTGTGGTCTGGGTTGGAAGTCTCACTTTAGAAACTTGCTTGATTGGGAGAGCAGGTGTTTGAACTCCAGTGGAATGGGCTTTTCCTCCTTTTTGGCCTTGTCACTTGGCAGGGGGGGTGGGGATCTCCCTTCTCCCGCCAAGAGTTTCAAAGACACGAGAGATCACCCGGATCCACTCACTCCGGTCAGGTTCAGAGCCAGAACGGCGAGGATCGAAGCTCGCCTGGTGACACCCAACCGCCTGCCCGCCAACTCGGAACGCATTCCCTGGTCTGCCTGCCAAAGACAAGTGGCTGGATGGTGTTTGAGGGGAGCAGATTCACGTTTCATGGGAGTGGTCTTGATCAACGGAGGTGATGAGCTCAGAAAAACACAAGCCCAGCCAAATGTTCAGGAGGATGTCCATGCATGTTGGTTGTTTTTGGCCTGACTCTGTGTCTCTGACTGCACCACCCAAAGGCACACATCCCCGATTCTGTCTCTCTGTGTGTGTCTCTCTGTGTCTCTCTCTCTCAGTCTCTCTCTCTCTCACTGTCTTTCTCTCTCTGACTGTGTTGTCCTTTGCATGACTGTGTGTGTCTGCCCCAGTCTCTCTCTCTCTCACTGTCTTTCTCTCTCTGACTGTGTTGTCCTTTGCATGACTGTGTGTGTCTGCCCCCGCGCACCCCACACACACACGTGGCACCCGTACACAACACAAGCAACACACACACACACACACACATGCCCCCTGCACACCACACAAGCAACACATTGTGCACGCCACAGACACACCCCACGCGTGCCCCCCACACACAGCGGCCCCACACCACCCACGTCGCACACCACCCACCCCACCTCTCTCTGCTGTCCTTTCTGTGTGGCAGGGGCAGAGTGTGGGGGGTGTGGGAGATACGCGTGGGGTGTCTGGGGTGTGCCTGTCACTGGTGCGGGTGGGAGGGGCCGTGGGCAGATACACACACACACACACACCCTCTGACTGGGTTGTCCTTTGCCTGGGTGTGTCTCTGCCCGCCCCTTCTCGCACCCTCAGGCACACACCCACAGGTATACCCCACACACCCTGGCCCCGCCCCCCCACACACACACACCAACCCCCCACACACACACACATACTCTCTGTGTTGTCCGTGGTGGGTGGGGGATGTGTGGCCGGGGAGTGAGCGAGTGGGGCGTGTGTGGCTATGCAGAGACACAGCCAGGCAAAGGACAACACAAGTGGTGCGTGTGTGAGTGTGTGTGTGTGGCTGTGTCTCTCTGCCCACCCTGTCTCACTCGCACCACCCTGAGGCACACCCCCACACACCCCGCGCATACCCTCACACACCCCACCCCCACATACCACACACACACCCACAACACAACACACTGCCCCCACACATGCAACACCTGCGCATGCCACAGACACGCCACGCCACACCACACCACACCCACTGTGTGTGTGTGTGTGTGTGTGTGCGCTCCTGTTCCTCGTTTGCTTTCTCCTTCCCTTCCTCATCGTCCCTCTGCCCCTCCCCTCCCTCCACCTTCACAGGACAGGAGTGCCTTTAGATGAGTCTGCCTGGTGTTAATACGCCCTTGACATGATTTCTACAGTCTGACCTGTCCCTTGCTGCAGACGAGCAAACCGACAACAACTGAAAGCAATGGTGTTTGCCACTTGGGGCATACCTTCCACAGTCTCTAGTGATTGACACGCCACCCACTTCCCCGAGCCAATCTTAGGAGCCTTCACCCAAGGCTCTTGCAAACATTCTTCACATCTGTCAGTCCTTCCAAGTCACCCGCCTTCATCAGGCGAGGTGTAGAGAACCGATGGAAAAACTGGAGGAACGACTTCTTCCATGGGGAGGGAGGAAATGAGGAAGGAGTAGGATGCTAAAGGTGGGATACCTGACTTCTTAACGAAGCAAGGATCGATCGGGGTGGGGGTGGGAAGAGGGGCAGGACTGTCAACTTAGGAGGTCCGGTTAACACGTTGCACATATAAACGGTACATCAAGACAATCAACAAGGCACCCATCAAAGTGCTTACAGGGCAGGTAGTTAAAAAAAACAAACAAAACAAAAAAACACAAAAAACAAGCACCCCACTATGCAGCCCAGGAGAGTGTAGACTTATGACTTTGCATTAACCTCTAAGGGAAAAGAATCTGAAAACCTGAAACGAACACGACTTTGTAAACCCACTCGATACTTCATTTCTGCCATAAGGGTGGTGTTATTTGCATATCTCAGGGGATTGGTACTTCTCCCGGCAACCTCGATTCCAGCTTGTGCTTCATCCGACCCAGCGTTTCTCATGATGTGTACTCAGCATGTAAGCTGGATAAGCAGGGTGACAACATATACAGCCTTGATGGACTCCTTTCCCTATTTGGAACCACTCCGTTGTGTTCCATGTCTACCTCTGACCTGCAGAAATACCGGGGTTTTGTTTGTTTGTGTTTTGTTTTGTTTTTTTAATTCCCTAACCTGAATGAAACAGCAAGAGAGACAGAGAGAAGACGGAGGGGGAGGGGGAGGGGAAAGGGGAGGGGGAGGGGGAGCGGGTGGGCTAAGTAAGTAAGTAAGTAAATAAATAAAAATAAATAAATAAGAAAAGGATCCTACCGTTCAATCTGTTGCTTTCCACACACAAAGCAAAAACAGAGGACCCAAAGGACACAATGTTTACAATGTGAATTTTGAAAGAGGGACATCCCCTTTGGTCACTTCATACACTACCCCTATCAGCAGAATGCAATCGTTTCTGTTTTTCCCTCTACCTGGTCCTTCCAGACTTCAGAAGCTCGCAGCGAGGGTTCTTATCTCCTTGGCGATAGAGTGATTTTTTTCCACACGTTCCTTAGGGGCCCGGAGGATGTTTCCGTGAAGCGGGGGATACACACTTCTGGATAGGAGAGTCCCGTGCTACGTGTGTTTGTTCCTTTCTTTGCGTGTGGCGCTTTACCCGAGAGGGGGACTGGGTCCTGAAGTTTTCCGAGTGGCCTCCGATGTCTGGGGGCAACCCTCTCTGGGGGGAAACATGTCCCATGTTCTCTTGCCCTGCTGACGGAGAACTCAAAAGGCCCTGTGCCTGAAGCCCTGCGGATGGAAGCTAGAGGACTTGGTGAACATTTCTGACAGAGCTTCCCCGCTGGCTCACACGGTCAAGAGTCTGCCTGCGATGCAGGAGACCCGGGTTCCACCTCCGGGCCAGGAAGGTCTCCTGGAGAAGGACATGGCAACCCGCTCCAGTACCCAACTCTGACGTCTAGACATCTCCTTGACTGACTCCCCCTCCACCGACTGGTTTCGAAGGAATCCACTCCAGGGATGAACCGGTGTGTTTCCTTGCTTTCCCTACAAGTGCCTCTGAGGAAAAAAATTACCTGATTGCTTGCACCCCAGGCCTGCTTTCCCGAACCTGTCTGTCGACCTCACAGCCTCCTGAGAGGAGATACGATAAGTGTTTCACTGAACGGAGGATCTGTGCTCAGAAACTCTTTCCACGACATGGAGGCCCGTACTAACTAACCTATTTGGTCCTTCCCTCGTTCCTTCCTTCTTTCCTTCTGGATTTGTTGTTGTTGTTGTTGTTGTTCCCCCCTTTCTCCCCCCCCCCTTTTTTTGAGGGGGGGGACTTCTCTCTCAGGTCCATGCACACGCACACGCGCCGTTTCTCACGTACATGCGTACATGCATGCACTCACACACACAGTCACCAGTTCAGCTTTTCATGGCTTTCAGGGAAGTGTCAGAGGAGGGAACTGCTGGGGTCCGGAGCAGGCCGCCGACCCCACCCCACCCCACCCCACCCCACCTCACATGAACCTCCATGTCCTGTGGAGTGTTTTGGACTCAAGTAACTTAAGAACCAAGAACCTGCCAGCGCCAGAGGAACGCTCCGCCCCTCCCTCCTTCTCTGTCTCTCTGAAGGCAGGCAGAAATGAAAACCTCCTTCCACGGAGGAAGATGTCAAGTGATGATGGCTGCTTCGATGCACGTCCGTGATCCTCACATGCATGAGTGGGGTTTCCTGGGTTACGAAAAGGAAGAGACCTCTTTGGCCTGACACAAGGCGAGTTTGTCCCTCAGCCTCCCGCCCCACCCCGCCCCACCCCTAGCCCCCTTCCTCCGCGCGGTGCCCAAGGGGCAGCCTCAAGGTGGAGAAATGGAGAAATGGGGGTGGGGCGGATCACCATTCAACAGAGAGAAGCTCGAGGCAAAGTCAAAGGCTCTGACTTGACTGGAAAGCTTTCTGCATTTGAATGAAGCTATCTGACCGAGGCCCTGCAGGGGGAGGGTGGGGGTAGGGCCCACAGACAATAGCCCCTGCCTGCCTGCCTGCCTGCAGGCCGGCCTGCCGGGCTGAGGAGGCCCTCTGGCGGCGGCTGCGGGGCCATGCCCCCGACTCCTGCAACTCGGTCCCCTCAAGGAAACTTCTGGGGTGACTCCCTTGTCCAGGGAGTCATCAAAATTGGCCTGTTTCTGAAAAAGGCCCGAGTCACAGCTGTGACAGAGTCCCTGGATCTCTTCTTGTGGATTGACCTGCACCCTCCCATCCTGTCAGATCCTTTGGACACTCTCAAAGAGGTCTTTGGCCTGGGCCAGGAAACAAGCCAAGATAAACAAATACGTTTTTGTCTGTTTTTTTTTTTTTTTGAACAGGGCGAAAACGATGCAGGGCCGTGGATCGGAGAGAAACTTGCTCCTCTCACACGCGTGAAGGCAGGAAGTTCTCAGCGGGAGAGAACCTGCCTTCACTTTTCACTTCTCAGGGGGACCTGGACCGGTCCCCTCGCCTCGCACGCCCCCAACCCCTAGCCCAGCTCTACACCCCCCCCCCCCCGCCCCGTCTCGTCTCCACAACGTCAGCCCCACTCCCACCCCCACCCTCCGGCCACCAAGGGGGCCCCGTGGAGGGGTGGCCATGGCCTTCTCAGCCCCTGTTCTGAGATGTCACTTGGGAAACCGCTCTAGGCCGAGATGCCAGATTGCTGCCCTGCTGCTTCATGTCCGTCTCCATCAGCCATGCCCAAAAGGCACGTGAAATAATGGACAGCAAATAGTGCACCCAGAAAACACAGAATGATCCTCCTGAACACCACACGGCCATTTTTATGGATCCACATAGAGGTCGTTGATATCCCCGCTTGATGCATGAATAGTATTCACACAGACTCGATTTATTTTCACTTTGATTGGGGGTGCCCTATCCAGAGAGATCACTCGGGTCAGAAAGCAAACACAGAACAGAGCAGAACAGAACCAAAACCACAGCCAAGTCGAGGGAGTGCTGAACCAGAGGAGCTCACACAGCCTATGAGGTATCCCAGATTGTGAAGGAGCGTTTGTGCTCACGTATCTATGTGGAGGTCTGAAGGGTCACTTGCCAGCGATGCAGATGTCATGCGAGTGGCCGGAGATGTTTCTCCATAGGATCTCTTGGGATGTCGCACACAGGCAGGGTGCCTGGTGCAGGGGCACCCTGGGAGGTCCGATCCCCTGAAAAGTTGGCATGTGGGGCTCAGGCAAGCACACAACGTTTTCTTGCAGGGAGGGCCGAGCGAGGAGAATTCAGGGGTCCATACCTCCAAGCCCCCAGCTGCTGCTGCTTCTTCTTCTTCTTCTTTTTTTTTTTTTCTGCCCCAAGCTTCTTGAAAGGGTTCCACGTAGCATTCTGAAAGGTCAGGTGATGGAGGGACAGGGTTCGTGGTTGCAAACGTCTGGCTGTAGGAATTCTTTGTCTTTGGTGACTGTTCACCACGTGGGTCAGGTCATGAGGTTCCTATACCCCTTCCACGGGACAGATGTTCACTGGGGGAGTGGGAAGGGTCCACACTCCTGTTCCCACTGCTCCCCTCCGTGAACTGGAGTGCGAATCTAGATGGGCCTCTGACCACACACATCGCCGGGTTACATCACGCCGGTTTGGCCTTCGGTTCTCACAAACTGGCACTCTTGCTGCTTCTCGAAGTGTCCTAGAGAAGAAGACATCGGATTTCACATTAGATCAGCTTCTTTGACTAGCGAAGGCACAACAGCCACAACAAGTGGGATGGATAAACACAGAAGTTGGTTTCCTTCAGACTATGGAGCGTGTGTGTGTGTGTGCGTGTGTGTGTGAGAGAGAGAGAGAGACAGAGAGACAGAGAGAGAGAGAGAGAGAGAGAGAGAGAGATATGCCTTTGTGGTTCTAAGGCAAGCACTGAGAAGTTGAGACTTTCTTCAACGAACATATTTTCCTTCATTTCAGTCGTGATGGTCCAATGATTTGGATGACAACATTTCATGTTTCAGGGTAGATGATTTTAGAAGGCTGTGAAGGGACTTCCCTGCCTGGTGGTCCAGTGGTTAAGAATCCACCTGCCGATGAGGCAGGGGACAGGGTGTTTTCGATCGATCCCCGATCAGGGAAGATGCCACTGGGCTCCGGGCAGGTTCGATACAAACCTATAGAATGGACAATGCCAGGCAGGTGTGAAGGCGAGGGCAGACGGGGGACTCTGGACGATGATGACTGACACTGACGTCTCCGTGTAGGTGGGTTGTGGCCGGCACACTCCTCTGGGGCAGTATGTTCCTAAGACTGTTGCGGGAGGAGCAGGGGACCTAAGGGAACTCTCTGTCCTCTCTGCTCCATTTTGCCCCCGGAACCCTAATCTGCTCAAAGAGAGGATTCAGCCTATGGAAAGACAAACTCACATGTGAGTGAACCTCCTTTCTAGTTCACTTGAATTCTGAAAGCGTGACGGTCAGATTCACTCAACTCTCTGGATGTCTGTTCTTCCTGAGATCCCGGCCTATTCACTGGAAGAACACATGGAGCCGGATGAGATCTCCCTCTGCATGGCGGCTCCAGTGTGCACACATTTCAATGGCCACGGCTTGTGGACATCGCGCCGAGAGCCTAACCCCGGTGTTTCAGACGACGCCTGTTTCTACAATGGCTGAACAGTTCTAACTGTGGGAAGCCCAAAATTTGCCCCTGCCTGTTCGATCTGCAGGGACTCTGCAAAGAACACACGTGCCCGGTCGGTCTCATGACCGATCCCCTTTTTCGGAGCTAGCCTGGCGTGTGATCTGTTTTCCAGGCCATAGGCACGCACTGGCACTGGGGAGTTGTGTTCCCCCTCCCCCCCCCTTCCCCCCCCCCCCCCCCCCCCCGGCCTCCTCCTCCTCCTCCTCTCTGCCCCCACCCTTCCCCCCACATGCACGCTCCCTCACCCCCACCCCCGCCCCGCCTGGGCCCGGCCCGTCCAGGTCTCCCCCACCCGTGGAAAAGGCCAGGAAGAAATGGTCCCAGAACGACGCAGCCGAGAAACAGTGGAAGTCCACTTGGATGCGGTTAGGAAACACCTGAGCATACCTGGGCCGACACTGCCACCGTGTGGGATGAGAGGCCAGTGAGAGGAGAAGCCCAAGAGTTCAGAGGAGGAGGAAGAGGAGGAGGAAGAGGAGCAGGAGGGAGGCAGGCGGCGGTGGGGGGAGGGGAGGGACAGGCTGAAGCTGTCTCAGGGCGATGACGTGGGTGAAAACGTCCCCCTTCAGAAGGGCGCTCCGAAGAGAGAGTTCCGGCGGGACCTTGAGAGCACACAGGGCTTCGTTTTGGAGGCTGACCTTAAAGCTGGGAGTGGGGGTGGGGGAGGGAATCATCCAGACATACGAAAGACACCAGGCCGGGAAGGCAAGACAGATTCTTTACAGAAGTGAATCGGATGCTTTTCTGTCAGTGTGTTCCATAATCAGACTATCATGGAAATCCATCCATCCACCCATCCATCCACCCACCCACCATCGTTTCGCTCCTTTTCTGTTCTCTACATTTTTAATGGCGAGTGAGTGAGAGAGTCTTTCAATGGTTTGGTAGGATTTTTGAATGTCATGTCGTAGGACCATGGTACTTTTCAGCCATGGATGAACGTGACGGCTTCTTTTTTCAGCTTCAGCGTTCAGGGTTATCCTGAACTGCCTCGCCAAGTGAGGCCTGTGTGTCCCTCTGTGCTGGAGGAAGGACACTGTGCGATAGCACATCTTGATACACATCTTGATCTTGGACTGAAGAAAACCACCGTTGGGAATGTGTTCCTTGGCTTCGTTTCCTTTCCCTATGGCACTGACCTGACCGTCCTGTCCACTCTTTGGATCCTTTATCTCCCTCTCCCCCTCAAGGCACTTGGTCCTTTTCTTCCTCCTCCTCCTCCTGCTCCTGCTCCTGTTCCTCCTCCTCCTCACCCTAGTTTCTCTCCCCCACCCCTCTCAGTCCCACTCTTCTCAAATTGACGTCTAACTGACTGACAACGTTTTCTTTTGCCTGCCTTCCTTCCTCCCTCCCTCCCTCCCTCCCTTCCTTCTTTCCTTGTTTTGTTTTTGTTGCTGTTGTTGTTCCCCCATTAATTTTCAGGTGTACAGACGATGTTTCAGTGTAGCGCAGGAAGGACACAGCGATCACCAGGATACATCTCGTGAGTGACTGTCCGTCACCACTTGGTGTCACGGCAGATGGCATTTGGTGTCATGACGTGCCGGTGACTCATTGATTTCATCCGTGGAAGGCTGCACCGCTTCGTCTGTCTCCGTCACCAGTGGCACTCACTCATTCTCTCCCCCTCCCCACCCACCCACGCCACCGCGTCACCCCCTCCCTCCTCTGGCCACCACCCATGTGTTCCTTTACGGTATCTATGAGCCTGCTTCTGATTTGTTCTGTTCTGTTCACGGTGTATCCTTTGGTAGATTCTGCATGGAAACGACTGATCTGAGGTGCTTCATTTAGCATAATAGCCTTTCTAAAGATCTCTCCAAGTTCCTGCAGACTGTGAGATTTTATTCCCTTCTGGTGGTTGAGTCCCATTTGTGTGTGTGTGTGGGGGGGGTGGGTGGGTGTGGTGGGTGTGGTGTGGTGTGTGTGTGTGTGTGTGTGTGTGTGTGTGTGTGTGTGTGTGTGTGTCTGCATGCGCGTGCGCACACGCGCACCTGAATAGATACAGGTGTAGGCACACAGACAGAGAGTTCTATCATTCTGTTTGTACGGATGTCTACCTAGGTATAGGTGTCGATACCACACATACACACGCGCATATCTTCTTGGTCCCCGCCGTAGGCACTCCGTGGAGTTGCCGGGTTGGGTCGGATGGGGAATCTTTGGTGGAGTGTCCTGAGGGATCCCAGGACTCGTTTCCCTAGTGATGGGGTTTCTCTCTCTGTGAGGTGCCAGGTGATGAGCTCTGATATCTCTGAGTCCGTCAACACTTTTCTCAGCTGCAGGAAAGACGCATTCCATCGATCAGGAGCCACTGTCTTTTGATGTTTCAAACTTGCTGTCGCGATTGCGAGTCCAGCTCCTGGGCCTTTCCCCTCCAAGTTATCGTTGTCCAGATAAACGCCCCGGGGTGCTTCCGTGAGCCCGCCCCCACCCCCAGCAGCCCCAGCCCAGCCCAGCCCCGCCATTGATTTGTTTTCTACCTTGTGCTTCTGAGTGTCTGTCTGTTCTACCTTTATTTTGAATGAAGGTGTCTGTTCGGGCCTCCTGCCGACTTCGCTCATCGGGGATTGTTTCTCTTTTGGAGGTTCAGTTGTCTGACGCCTATATGTATACACACACGCGCGCACGTAGACATCTACGCAGACACATGCGTATGTATGCACATAGGCACATGTACGATGACTAATACGTACGTGTATGTATACATACGCGCGTATGCATATGCGTATACGCGTGTGTGTGCATCTATGCACATCAATCTGTGTATATGCACTCTATACACACACTTGCAACTGTACCTACGTATATGCGTGTATGTTCACTTACACATACATGTGTGTATATGTATACACATATACAGCCGTACGTCTGTGTGGACGTATATACGCTACATGTAGACGTCTAGGTATGCGTACATATGTATGCATATGCGTGTACATACACGTGTGCATATACACAGGCGGATATGTGCGCATATGTAAGCATGCACGTACGTGTCCGCACATGCGTACACACACACACACCTGTGCGTATACATCACACGCACACACACGCACACACACGTGTGCATCTATATGCGTTTACACGCCCGTGTTTATTTCAATGTAGGTGTGTATATCTATGTATAGGCACATATGAGCATGTGTATTCATGCGCGTGCATATCCGTGTACGTATGTGTATAGATGCCTGTGCATACGTATATACACGCAAGCATACATGCACACTTTAAATGCCTAGGCATATACGTGCACGCACAGACACATGCGTGTACGTGAGCATGCATGCCCTTCGTACGTACTTGTTTATACGCATGTGTGCACGTATATATAGATGCGAATATGTGTCCGTATACATATGTACATGCGTATATGCACATGTGCGCGCGCTCTCTCTCTCTCTCTCTACCTCTCCGTTTCTCTCTCTCTCTCTGTCTCTCTCTCTGTCTGTCTCTCTCTCTCTCTCTGCCTCTCTCTCTCCCCCTCCCTCCCTCCCTCCCTCCCTCCCTCCCTCTGACTTTTAAGCTGCCAGAGCAGTTCCACGACTTGCCTTTCCTGCCTGGTGGTTTTGTTTCATTTGGTTTCGGTTCTACTTCAAAAAGTTATGCATTCATTGACTTGGCTGTTGTCATGGAATCCGGGGCTTATTTAGTGGATCCCTATTGACTCGGTCCTCCCCACCACGCCCCTCAACCCCACCCCCGCAGCCCTGCCACCCCAGACCGCCCGGCCGCCCGCCTTTCCGGTGTTTGTGGCCAGTGATCTTGAAATCCACGTTCTCCTGACCTCAAGTGCACTTTCCCCACCCACCCGCGCTTGCTTGTGTTTGTTGTCTTTGGACTTGGTCACGGTCTCTACCCAGGTTGAGTTTTGTTTTCTCTTGTTGGGGGTCCGAGTGTCTCCTTCGTTTCCTTTCTTGCTCCTGGGCTTGCGTGTCTGTGTCTGTGTCTGCTTTCGAAAGTCCTGCTTTGTTCTCCGAGCAGCGCTTGCCTGGTTTCACTTTGCCGGTCGGTCCCTCCCTCCTCCCCTCCGTCCCTCCGTCCCTCCGTCCCTCCCTCCCTCCCTCTCTCTCTCACTCCCTCTTTTGGGGGGAGGGGGTCCGGGGGAGCCCGGGATGTCACTGGTGCCCCTCTCTCGGCCCCCGAGCCCCCGCCGCCGGCGTCTCCGTGGAATGTCCCCCCACCACCCTGGAATCGCGTGGGCGGGGGAGCGCGTCTCCTTCGGGGCAGCCTCCTGAGGAGATAGTTCCCCGCTCCTCTCCCTTCCTCTGCGGCCGGGGTCGCGTCGCGTCGCGTGGCTCGGAGGCGGAGGAGGCTCCGGCCCGAGCTCGGGCGTTTGGGCGGCCGGCGCGATGGCTCCTCGGCGGCCGGCGACAGCGACCCGTCCTCGGGACGGTCGAGCCGGTTGTCAGGAGCCACCTGGCGGCCGCTTTTATATTGTCCCTCCCCTCCGGAGCTTCGGCGAGACCTGCAGGAGGATTGTGACTCAGCCGCCGGGCCCGAGGCAGTGCTCTCAGAGACCGGCTATGCTGGCGGTGACAGTCCCGGTGACACCGAGGCCTAGGGACGTCCTGCTGTCGCCGGAGATTGGTTCTCTAGGTTTCTGGGGAGGGTGACCGTCGCGGCGCTCCAGATCCGGGCTCTGGGGCGGCCTGGTCGGGTCGACCAGCATCTCCCCGTGCCCCTCCGGCCGTGGAGACGGACCGGCCGGGCCCTACCTGGGCCGGACCGCCGAGGTGGGCAGGGAGAGGGTCTTCCCTGCCCGGAGCGCCTGGACTCGGACTCGGCGGTCCTGCCTCCTCCCGGGTCGCCCTCAGGAGCGTTTGCTTCGCCCTCGGCCCCGCTCCGGAGGTGGGGACCGGCCCGGACTGTGGCGTGGAGGTCGGCGGAGGGCGCGGCTGGGTCCGGGCCCTCGGGTTCTCTCTGACCGAGGTGTTTTCCGCGTCGCACTCCGGAGGTGGGGACCCGCCCGCCGGAGTCGTGAGGGGTGACCCGGAGAGGACGGCCGGCGCGGGCGCGTGTGCGGTCCCCCGGTGGGGTCCGGTCGCCTGAGGCGTCTCCCGGCACGCATGCCTTTTCTTTTCTCCAAGTCCCGATAGGTCCGGAGACGTGGATGGACCGGGCCCTGCTTCCGCGGGTGGCCGGGGAGGGCGCGCTCGACCCTTCAGCGTGCCCTCGTGGGTCTCGGTCGTCGGACGCGACTTTTTCTCACCCCTCCCCAACTCCCTGAATCCCGGTCAGTCAGGAGGTGGGTGGGGACCGGCTCGAGCCGTCCTGGGTGCCCTGTGTAGGACGGTCTGGGCCCCGGGCGTGGGCCCTGGTCGGGGCCCGCTCGTCTTGTTGGAGGCGCCCCGCTGACGGTTCTTTCTTCTTTTTTCTTTATGCACATCGAAGTCAAATCCCCGTTCGGAGACTCGGACGGACCGGTACGCCTACCCGTGTGGGCGAAGCGGGGAGGGAGTCTCCGGCCAGCTCCCTCTCCCTTGGCGTCCGCGCCCCGACTTTTGCCACCACGCGGCCCCCTCCCCTCCCCCTCCCCCCCCCCAAGTCGACCAGATGGCCCCCGAGAGCTCCAGGCCTGGTGTTCATGGGGTAGTGCTGGGGACAGGTGGCCGGGTCAAGGTTCCGGGGTCCCTCCTTGCGAGTTGTAGATGGGCCCCGCTGTCGTCTGCTGTCATTTTGTCGCCCAAAATAGGTATTTTTTGCCACCAGGTAAGTGCTGACACGGTCTCCTTTGGTGTCTGCCACCGAGGACTTTGGGTCTCTGGATGCACGCGGGGCTCTGGGCCTGTGGGCCGCCAGCTGGCGCCTGGTTCGGCCTTTGCTGCTGGAGCCGCCCGCCTGGGCCTGTGCGCCAGCTCTCCTGTGTGGTGTTGTCTGGCCGACCCAGCTCGTGGTGCCGCCTCTGGGCGACCCGAGGGCGGTGGGGCAAGGTGGTGTGGGTCTTTGGCCCTGCGCTCCCCGCTGCGGGCACCCGGTGGTGGCTGGGGCGACCCCAGCCCTGTAGGCTCCGTGCCACGTGTCAGGTGTTCTCCTCCTGGGGTCGTTGGCCGCCCTCGCCTGAGGTGTGAGGTTGTGGGCAGGGACGGGGGGGAGGTTGCCGGTGAGGTTTAAAGCGGGCCCCTCTGGTGACTGTCCTCGCCTGTGCCTTCTCCCTGCCTTCTCCCCCCCCCCCCACCCTCCACCTTGGCTCAACTGATTGATGTGGTGTGGTCGTGCTCTCCCGGGCCGGGCCTAAGCCGTGCCGGACGAGGGACGGGCGTTCCCAGTGAACGTGTCCGCTCTTCTCGGTCTGTCCGCGGGGCCCCTCGCCTGTCTTTCCCCCTTGCCCGTCGGGCAGGGTGAGGAAGGCAGGGGTTGGGGTGTGGCCTCCGGCCCTGACCTTCGGTCTCCCGTCCCCCGCCTTGGGGTGCCTAGTGGGGGCCGTTGGGCTTTGGACACAGCAGATGCGCTTGCTTCGCCTTCCTGGCGTGCTCCCTGCGAGCGGCCCTCCCTGTGGTGGGGAGGGCTGTGCCGCTGCCATGCCGCGCGCCCCCCGCATGGGTGTGTGAGCATGCCTCGTTGGACCCTCGGTGGTGCCCCTGGAGTGCTCCAGGTCGTCCCTCAGGTGCCTGAGGCCGAGTGGTGGTGTCGTTTTCCCTTAACCCTGTGTCCTCCTCGGGTCCCCGCCGCGGTGGTGTGCGTGTGTCCCATGGGGGGGGGGTCGAGACGGTAAGAGAAGCATTGTGCGCTCCCCTCGTTGTGGCGGCTGACGGGTGAGGCCTTGCCAGGGGGCCCTGACCCGCGCACACGCTCCTGTGTGGTGGCCCGCTTACCTATGCCGCAGACCCCTCCCGCCCAGTTGAGTGGCGGCTCCTGGTGTGCCTCCGTGGGCCCGAAGGAGAGACGATTGGGTGAGGGACGGTGCACCCTCGGTGAGAAAGCCTTCTCTAGCGATCCGAGAGGGAGCCTTGGGGTACCGGACCCCCCAGCTGCTGCCCCTCCCGAGTGTGCAGTGGCCACCGTGGCGACTGCCAGAGCACGTGGGCAGAAAACCCCCCCTCCCCTCTGTGGGGAAGGGGTGTGATGGGTGCGCCGGCCCCGCGGTGGGGCCGTGTGCTGCTTTTGTTGCCTACTGCGGCCCGCGCCTCCCCCCTCTGAGTTGGGGGAGGGTCCCGCCGGGCCCCGCCGGGTGTTCGGCGAGTGGGGGGCCGTGCGTGTGCTGTGTGCGCGCAGCCGGCCCCGTGGTGTGAG